>NW_022589717.1:17071745-17084296 GCF_004348235.1 Phoca vitulina
CGCTTAACGACTGAGCCACCCAGGCGCCCCTGTAATAAAACTTTTAATGACCACTTTATTTTTCATTTCTGAGCTCATCTTTAGAGAAATTACTTGGTGGTGAACGAAACCAGAGCGATGGCCTGGCAGACAAAACTCCTTGGTTTCTGAAATAAAGGTAGCATCCTCCAGTGATGAGCTGCTTCTTCTAAGTAGCCTGGCCCAATCTCCCTGAGCATTCCTTCAAGGCTGGTGGAGGCTGGTGGACGCTGGTGGAGGCTGGTGGCGGGGCATCTGACCACACCTGCCACCTTTGTTGGAACCTTGCAGGTGTGGGGTTGAGGAAGTCCTGGGAGGTACCATAAATTTACTGAGGACACACAGTCCCCGAATCAAGTGAAACTGGACCCCGGGACTCCTGGCAGGAGCCTTCCTACATACAACTCTCCCAGAGCTCCACTCCCAGCAGCTTCATGGGGCCAGGTTTCTCAGCAGCACAGCGCTCAGGAGGATCTGACCCAGCGTGTGTTTTCTTTCTCGCAAGTATACTAGTCTTTCTGGGGCACGGACCAAATTTACAGCAATGATGTCCAAAGGAACCCATCAATAAAACTATGTTTTGTGAAGGGCTTTTATGTTTCAGAGAGGGTTTGGGGTGATATTTTTACATCTGAATGTTAAAAGCTAATATGGCACTGTGGTTCAAAGCTGAAGCTTTGGGATTACAGTGGCTTGGGCTCCTGGATTCAGCTCTTATTAGCTGTGTGGCCTTGTTAATAACTTTCTGAACCTCAATTTGCTTTTCTGTAAAATTGGGATACTAAATCCATGTTATAAGCTTGGTGTATTGGTTAAATAAGAATATGTATACACGTATATATATATATACACACATATATATGTATACATAAGAAATAAGAATATATTCTTAAATATGTAAATATATATTTTTATATAAATAAGCACAGTGGCTAACAATAGTAAATATTCAAAGAAATTAAGAATCTTCTTCTTTTTTTTAAAGATTTTATTTATTTATTTGACACAGAGAGACAGCGAGAGAGGGAACACAAGCAGGGGGAGTGGGAGAGGGAGAAGCAGGCTTCCTGCTGAGCAGGGAGCCCGATGTGGGGCTCGATCCCAGGACCCTGGGATCATGACCTGAGCCGAAGGCAGAGACTTAACGACAGAGCCACCCAGGTGCCCCGAAATTAAGAATCTTCTTATTAACGCTACTGTAAATTTGATCCATTGTTGAAAAGTTCCAGGTGGATGAATCCTTTTCTTTCTACAAGATAACCTAACACTGTGAATCTGAGAGAACTGGGGTGGAGAAAAAATATATTGTGGTCTCCACTTCAGGAGTCCCTCCCTTTACTCCGGTGCTGGGAGCTGGGTCAAGGCTAATATAATTCCACTGGTGGGCAGGCCGAGGGTTTTCTGTCAGGTAGAAGGGTACGGAGGCCTGCGGAGGAGCTGAGGCATGGATCTTCTAAAGGGTTCTAACCACAGCTCTTATTTTCTCTATGGTTTCTGTCTTTTGCTGGAATTGGAAACAGTCTACTGGGCTATCGTTTTAGAAGATAGAACATTTCTAATCGTAAAAAAAAAAAAAGCTTTCTAGAGAAATGTCTCAGTTGGAGACAGAGTGGAGATTCAGATGGTTCTGGAAAGTAAAATTAGGTGACAATTATAGTCCTCCTCCCTTATCTGCAGGGGAAATATTCCAGGATCACCAGTAGATGCTGGTGCTGGTACTGAACCCTTTATATGCTATGTTTTTTCCTATGCATATGAGGGGGTTTGGGACAAGTCCCCCCAGAATGTGCCACTTTGGCATGTGGGTTATTTTGAACTGAAGGTACTTGAGACCCTGTGGGCTCAAGAGAAACTTTTGTCCCTCCCTTAACGACACAGAAAAATCTAAACTGGGGGTCTTTCCCAGAATAAGGGGTATTACTGGAGATAAATTTTACCTGAGTGACCCATCTGCATGGCAGAGCAAACGTCTAATTACCAAACATCTGTCTTCTTATCACCCTGTGAAGTGCAGTCCTTTCCTCTGAAGTCCCAGACCCCCACCCCCTTCTCCTTACTTCCGAACGACATGGATACCTCATTTTGCCTGACTGCCTTGGGAATTCCCATGTCTGTGTGGATTCCCCGTACATACACTATTTTCTCCTGTTAATCTGTCTCATGGCAATTTGATTCTTAGTCAAGCTAGAAGGACCTTTGAGGGGATAGGATTTCTTTCTTTCTCTCTCTTTCTTTCTTTCAAGATTTTATTTATGTATTTGAGAGAGAGAGTCAGAGAGAGAGAGCACGAGGGTGGGGGGTGGGCAGAGGGAGCGGGAGAAACAGACTCTCCACTGAGCAGGGAGCCAGATGCAGGGCTCGATCCCAGCACCCTGGGACCATGACCTGAGCTGAAGGCAAACGCTTAACCGACTGAGCCACCCAGACGTCCTGGGGGATAAGATCTCTTGCTGCTGACACATACATACCCATGATAAAGCTTAGTTTATAAATTAGGCACAGTAAGAAATTAACAACAACAATAATAAAATGGAACAGTTGTAACAATATGCTGAAATAAAAGTTATGTGAATGTTGTTTTTCTCCCCGAATATCTTATTGTACTGCACTCACCCTTCTTTCTGTGGTGATATGAGGTGACAGATGCCTGCATGAGGAGATGAAGTGAGGTGGACTACGGAGGCACTGTGATGCGGCCTTGGGCCACTCCCGACCCTCTGAGGAGCCTTCAGGAGGAGGATCATGTGCTTCTGGACTGCCCCTGGGTGACTGAAACCGCGCATAAGGGAGACCACTGTGCTGATGTCCCCAGGGGTGAGGAGCCCCCTGGGGAGAATGGGAACATGCTGCCCGCGAGGCAGACTCCACTCAAAGGGCTGTTTTCAGAGCTGCCTCCCACACAGGCAACACTGACTTCATGCCCCAGGGAGCAGAGGGCTTTGTGCCTGAATTGAAAGGGCTTGTGACTAAGGCTTGCGGCACTCTGAGGCTCAAGAGCCCTTGTGTTGTCAACCCTCTGAGTATAAGCAGGGAATGTTCTTTTTATTATTCTTATTAAAGATTTATTTATTTATTTGAGAGGGAGGCAGAGAAAGAGAGAGAGAAAGAGAGAGAGTAGACTCCCCGCTGAGCGTGGAGCCTGATGGAGGGCTCCATCTCACAACCGTGAAATCATGACCTGAGCTGAAATCAAGAGTCGGATGCTGAACTGACTGAGCCACCTGAGCCACCCAGGCGCCCCAGGGAATGTTCTTACTTCACCAGAGACATGAGGCTTTTCTCCCACTTGGAGTTTCAGAGCCGCCCCGGCCCCACAGGCACCCGGGTGGAGCAGCAGCTCTGGGCGAGCAGAGTAACCACCAGCTTGGAGGAGCTTCTCTGGGATCAGGGTTGAGGTCCCCTCTCAGCCAAGCTTGCAACTTTGAGGACACTATAAATACATACCTCAGAGATCCCCAAATATACTCCAGTGAGGGGAATCTTGATGTCACACTGGTGGAGGCTGTGAGTCATGGAGATTTAGGTGTTACTATATATGAAATCCGATCTGTGGTCACTGGCTAGTGAAACTTGAGACATTTTGGCCACAGATACACAAAAACAATTTCCACAAGATGTATTCTTTAGGGTGTAGCACTCAATTCTCTAATTTAACCATTCATGATCATTCACTAAAAAACCAAAAACTGCTCAAGATTTAAGATGCATCTTTCAGATGCCCATTTGGTGGAAAATCCAGTCAATCACCTCATGCAGCTTTCTCCCCCACTGGATGGCAAACAACGTGTTTCGGATGTTTAGCTCCCTTGATGGATTTGGCCAGCTGTTTGGCCGTGTGGGACAGATTTCAGTTAAACCAGTGGAATTAAGGGAGTTTCTCACTGATGGTTGCATTGTTCCTAAAGTGGCTGCACTATTCTCTCGTAAAGCAGTCTATCTTGAGGGGTTTTCCTCACACAACCTCCAGTGCTATTAGGGATAACAAGCCCTTTATCTCAGGAACCTAGAAAACTTAAAAGCTTAGGACTCAGTCTCGGCGTCTCTTCTGACCCTGTGTGGGGAAAAGACACGTGCCTTTCTTTCAGAGTCAAGGGCTCGAAACACTGACCCAACAAAAAGTGTTTGCTGATGAACACAAAAACAGAACACTTTGAAAATACGCTTCATTGTAAGATAACTTTAGGGTATTTGAGATGATTTCACGTAGACGGCACTTGGCTTTCCCACATCATACAAGAGGAGTTATGTGAAAATGGAAAATCTTATGACAGGAAACCACAGAGGAAATTTCAACTTGTGCCTGGAAAGCCAGATCTGAGAATTTGCAAGCGTGATGCCACAGTTGGAGTAAGGATCTGATCAATCTTTCCTCCTTGGAGTAAGTTCTTCATTTGGCATCTAGGACCTCACCCTTTCCTGCTTCTCCTCCCACCTCCTTGGTTGCTTCTCTCAGTCCCTCAGCTGGACCTTCTGGATGCTGGCATGCTTCCCTCTCCTATCGGCACCCCTCCCCTGGTGGACATCAGGGGTCTCATGGCTTTCAATGCTATCCACATCCTGGTGCCTCTGTCTTTATATCTCAACCCGTACATTGCCCTGAGCTGCGGGCTTGCTTGACATCTCCCCTGAATGTTAAATAGGCATCTCAAGACTGACGCATCTGACCCTGAGGTCCTGGACTCTTTTCCCAAATCTGTTCAATCCACATTCTTCCCCATCTCAGTTGGTGGCGAGTTCGTCCTTGCAGTTGCTCAGGCTGAAATAACTTAGAGACGCTGCAGTGAGTTGAGTGGTGGCTCCCAGAAAGAGAAGTCCACATCCTAACCCCCAGTACCTGTGAATGTGACCTTATTTAGGAAAAAGATCTTTGCAGATGTAATTAAGTTGAGGATCTTCAGATGAGATCACATTGAATATCTGGGTGATAGTCAATCCTCAATCCAGTGACAAGTGTCCTTATAAGAGACAAAAGAAGAGATGACACAGACGCAGAGGTGAAGGCCATGTGAGGACGAAGGAAGAGACCCGAGTCCTGCAGCCACGAGCCAAGGAGTGCCTGGGCCCCCCAGATGCTGGAAGAGGCGAGGAATAGAATATCCCCTGGAGCTTCTGGAGACAAAGCAGCCCTGCCAACTCCTTTGTTTCAGGCTTCTGGCTTCCAGAACTGTGAGAGAAGAAATTTCTGTTGTTTTAAGCCTCCAAGTTTGTGGGGCTGTGTTATAGCGGCCTCAGGAAACTAACACGGTCATCTTCAGCCTTTCTCTCTCTTTCTCTTGAGACTCATGTTCCGTCTCACAGCAAATCCTCTGAACCATGACAATGGATTTCCTTTTTCTTTTTCTATTTCTTTTCTTTCCTTTTCTTTTCTTTTCCCCTCCCCCTTCCTCCCCTTCCCTCTCTCTTTCTCCCTCCCTCCCTCTCTCTCTTTCTTTGCCTCCTTCCCTCCCTCCCTCCTTCCCTTTTTTCTTTCTTCCTTCCCTCCCTCCCTTCCTTCCCTCCCTCCCCTCCTCTCTTCCCTCCCTCCTTTCTCTCTCTCCCTTCCTTCCTTCCTTCCCTCCTTCCTTCCTTCCTTCCTTTTCTTTCTTTCTTTAATGCAAGTGTTGACTTAAGCTTTGATGACTGAGGCATCCACTTCAAAGAGGCATCACTTCAAAGATGGCCACCTCGAAAAACATGAAAAACACACTGCCAGCCACAGGACCAGGTAAAGAGCCAGGCCACCTTCCCACATGGAGGCTCCTTTGTTTTAGAGGTCTTGGTTGATTTCAGTAACTGACCATTTGGACCACTTGTTTTTTGCTCTTCCCACATTTTAAATCCCTGCTCTTGAGTTTTTAATTCAACCATGAAGAATGAGCCTGGTGAGACCCTAGGTAACCCCCCCCAACCTCAGGCCTGTGCCCCCTCTCTGCCAGCGATCTTGCTGTGTGGCGCCAGGTGTGCTAGGCAATTTCCAGGTCCCGTAAGTAATAAACCTTTGTTTTTTTCAAAGTTTCCTGATGGTTATTGCTAACAGATGTCTTACAATCATAACAAGAACCACAATGGCTGGTCCAACCACACCATTGGTTATTGGTAGACTGAGACTGGCACACAAAACATCCTATTTTCAAAATAGACCCAGAATCTGATGACTTCTTACCACCTCCATTGCTATTACCTGGCTTGAGCTCTCAGCATGTCTTACCTAGAGTATTGCAATCCCACTAGTCTCCCTGGCTCTGCCTTTGAGCCCCAGCAGTGATCCTTTCAACACAGAAGTCAGAACATGTTATTCCTCCAGCTACCATCTCAGGGTAAGAGCCAAAGTCTTCCTAAGAATGGGCTGCCATGGCCTTCATGATCTGGGCTGGCCTCTTATGTCTGTAACCTTGTCTTAGACTACTTCCCCCTTACTGCCTCTGATCCAGCCACTATGGCTCCTCTGCTCTTCCCTGTCCATATCAGTCATACTCCTACCGCAGGACCTTTGCACTCACTTATTCTTTTGTCTGAAATGTTCTTCCTCCCGACACTTACATAACTAATTCCGTTATCTCACGCAAGTCTTACATATCATCTTCTCATACTCTGACAACCTTATTTACAATTACAACCCTTATCCATGCTCTGTCCTCTTTCTCCGTAGCTCTTATTGCCATCTAAATACCACATATCTTACTTGTTCATTTTATTTACCACTTCTCTTCACCTGCTGGAAGGTGAGATCCCTATGGAGAGGGAATTTGGGGGAACTTTTTTGTTCACTGCAGTAACTCCATCCTCTAGAACAAGGCTGAGTACATAGTCAGTAAATATTTTTTAATGAATAATTGAAAATCAGAAAACCTCAATGCAGTGGTCTATAGGAATAAATGCAACAAAATGGCACATCCTTGCTATCTTGTGTTCCCATTCATCTTCTGGAGACCAAGAAAAGGGAGAGAATTCCATACCACACAAGACATATTTATATATTTATTTATTTTAAATGTTTAATTGTAGTAAAATACACAAATTACCATCCTAACCAATTTTTTTTTTTTTAAAGATTTACTTATTTATTTGAGAGAGAGAGAGAGAGCATGAGCAGAAGAGGCAGAGGGAGAGAGAATCTCAAGCAGACTCTGCACTGAGCACAGAGACAGACATGGGGCTCCGTGTGGGGCTCGATCTCACGACCCTGAGATCACAATTTGAGCCAAAACCAAGAGTCGGATGCTTACCCGACTGTGCCCCCATCCTAACCATTTTTTTTTTTAAATTTTATCTATTTATTTGACAGAGAGAGAGAGAGAGATTAAGCATGAGCAAGGGGAGTGAGAGGGAGATGCAGGGCTTGATCTCAGGACCTTGAGATCATGACCTGAGCCAAAGGCAGCCACTTAACTGCCTGAGCCACCCAGGCGCCCCTATCCTAACCATATTTAAGTATACAGTCCAGTGGTGTTAAGTACATTCATATCTTTGTATAACCATCACCACCGTCCATCCATAGAACTCTTTACATCTTGCAAAACTGAAATTCTATACCCATTAAACAATAACTCCCCATTCTTCCCCCCCAACTCCTGACAACCACCATCCTACTTTCTATCTTTAAGACCTTGATTACTCTATGGACCTCACATGAGTGGAATTGTATAGTATTTGCTTATTTGTGGCTGGCTTATTTCACTTAGCATTACTTCCTCAAGTTTCATCTATATTGTGGCATGTGTCAGAATTTTATTCCTTTTTAAGTTGAAAAGTTGTGTTTTCCAGTAGCGCCTATTCCAATTGGGCTTCCCAGGAGTGATCCAACCCCTCTCACCACATTCACTGCCTGTCCAGCTTAGGACAAGTCACCGAACTTGACTCCAGAGGGAAGCCATGATGTTGAAAACCACATGTCACAGGGTTTCCCACAAGCTGTTTCCCAAGATGTCAACCAGCTTTGCTGGGCCCACTGCTGGGATGGCAGAGGGAACTGGGCAGGATTATAGGCTGGAAAAAGCCCTCTCCTGCCACAGCATCCTTTCTAGAACTCACCCACTCATCCCTGCATGATCTGTTTAAGGGGCTTTGCTCCCATTTTAATGGGTACAAGTCAACTCATCATTTCATGAAATAATCTCTATAAACCCTGAGAATTAACTCAGATGGCAAGCAGTCTGTGCAACCAGAATTAAAGGACTGTCATAGGGAACTTCTCTCCCTGGAAGAAGTGACCCTCTGGCTTAGGCAGAGGGGGTGAAACTGGGCAAAGAGGAACAATCCTTATTGCTGGCAGTGAAGTGCTGTGAGGCTATCAAATAATAATTAGAAAACAATACATGTATATATTTTCTATGTGCCAGAGACTATTATAAGTGCTTTTCAACATTGACTCATTCAGTTCTCTTAACTTTATTTTATGTATGCATGTAAGAACATTTATATGTGATCCTTTTAACAGAATTTTAAGTGTACAATGCAGTATTGTTATCTATAGGAACAATATCGTACATCTTGCAGAACTGAAATTTTATGTACATTGATTAGTAACTCCCCATTTTTCCCTTATGCCAGCCCTGGGAACCACCATTCTATTCTCTGCCTCTATGAGTTTGACTTTTTTAGATACCTCATATAAGTGGAATTATGCAGTAGTTGTCCTTCTGTGATTGACTTATTTCACTTAGCATATACTCCCAAGGTTCATTTATGTTGTTGCACATTGTAGGATTTCCTTCTTTTTAAAGGCTGAGTAATGGGCGCCTGGGTGGCTCAGTCATTAAGCATCTGCCTTCAGCTCAGGTCATGATCCCAGGGTCCTGGGATTGAGCCCTGCATCGGGCACCCTGCTTGGCAGGAAACCTGCTTCTCCCTCTCCCACTCCTGCTGCTTGTGTTCCCTCTCTCGCTATCCCTGTCTCTGTCAAATAAATAAATAAAATCTTAAAAAAAAATAAAGGCTGAATAATATTCCGTATATTCTTTATCCATTCAACTGTGGATGGACATTTAGGTTGTTTCCACATCTTGGCTATTGTGAACAATGCTGCAATAACATGAAAGTGCTAATATTTCTTCATTTTGATTTTCATTCTTTTGGATAAATAGCCAGAATTGGAATTGCTGGATCATATGAAATCTATTAAAAAATGTTGAGGCACCTCCATACTGTTTTCCATAGCAGCTGCCCCATTTGGCATTCTCACCAACAGTACACAAGGGTTCCAACTTCTCTACATCCTTGCCAACACTTGTCTTTTGTTTTTTGATGATAGCCATCCTAATAGGTGTGAGGTGATATCTCATTTGGTTTTGGTGTGTATTTCCTTGATGATTTGTGATGTTGAACATCATTTATGTACCTGTTGACCATCTGTATGTCTTCTTTGGGGAAGTGTGTATTGAAATCTTTAGCTCATCTTTAAATCAAGTTACTAGGGATGCCTGGGTGGCTCAGTCAGTTGAGCGTCTGACTCTTGGTTTCAGCTCAGGTCCTGATCTCAGGTTGTGAGATCAAGCCCCACATCAGACTCCGTGCTCAGCAGCAGAGTCTTCTTGGGATTCTCTCTCCCTCTCTGTCTGCTCCTCCCTCCATCTCCCCGCCCCCCGCTCTCCCTCTCTCTCTCAAATAAATTTTAAAAATCTTAAAAAAATAAATCAAGTTATTAGTTGCTTTGCTGTTGAGCTGTAGGAGTTCATTATGCATTTTGGAAATTAACCTCTTCTCAGATATATGGTTGGCAAATATTTCTCCTATTCCATAGGTTGCCCTTTCATTTTGTTTGTGGTTTCATTGGCTGTGCAGAACCTTTTCAGTCTGATATAGTCTCACTTTCTAATTTTGCTTTTGTTGCCTGTGCTTTTGGTGTCATATCCATGAAATCATTGCCAAGACCAATGTCATGAAGCTTTTCCCCTATGTGTTCTTCTAGGAGTTTGCAATTTCAGGTCTTATGTTTAAGTTTCATTTTCAGTTGATCTTTGCGTGTGGTTTAAGATACAGGTCCAGTTTCATTATTTTGCATGTGGATATTTAGTTTTTCCAAAACCATTTGCTGAAGGGACTACCCTCTCCCCAATGTGTATTCTTGGCACCCTTGTCCAAGATCAGTTGACCCGTACATGTGTGGATTTATTTCAATGTTATCTACTGTGTTCTATTGATCTATACATTTGTCTTTTTGCCAGTACCATACTGTTTTAAGTGCTGTAGCTTTGTGATATCTTTTGAAATCAGGAAGTGTGATGCTTCTTGCTTTGTTCTTTTTCAAGATTGTTTGGGCTATATGGAGTTCACGGGGTTCTTTACCACCTTTTTACAAATAAGGAATAGGAAGCATAGGCAATAAAGTGACTTTCCCAAGGGTGTAGAACTAGTAAATGGCAACACCTAGTTTCAAACCCAGGGAGTCTGATATTGAAATTTATACTCAACTATTATACTCTATTGTCTCTCAAGTCTTTAAAACCATCACCTCACCTCTCTGCCCCATTCATATGTATATGTTTCTCAACTTATTTGTCTCTAGAAAAAACAAACTGTAAAATCTCACCAACTGAAGAATCATCTTGCAAACAGTTGCATCTTCCAGAAAGCAGTTGCATCATGAGGTTTAATTCTGGCCCTTTGTAAGAAGCAATTAAGAATGTCAGTGTCTCCTGGGTATATACCGATGTATAGTGCTTTGAACAAATAGGAGAGTGAAACTATGAATATAGAAAACAAAGTCAGAGGGTGGTTGTTTACATTACAAAAGGATTCTTTAATTTAGAAAAGAAACCAGTATTGAGTGCCTATAAACAGCAACTCCCTAGTGCAAATGAGGGCTTGTTTGTTTGACTAAATGCTTAGGGTCAGAAAAGCTTCAAACTGAGATGTTTTTAGGTCAATGTGATCTTTTGAAGATTAATCAGAAATGATGGTGAATTATCGCTAAAATGATTATGTAATTGGTGAGAAAAGAGAATTTACTTACTCTCTCCTCTCAGATTGTCTTAAAATACACTTCGGAAGACACATCTTTGACATGAAGCTAAGCAGACTCGTACACGCCGTTGCCGTGTGGAACAGTCTGGCATTGCAACTCACACGGAATGAAAACTGGGAGACAGTGTCGTTGTCAGCATTTTCATAAGCTCCGTTGACAGGCGGCCAGACCATAACTTATTTACAGACAGCACACATCCCAGTCTTTTTTATGTGTGTGGTTTGTTAAAGAATAACAACTTATTTTCTCTCACAAGGAAGGTTTAAGGGCTTTGGAGAGCACTATGTCTTAGTGATTGTAAGCAGTTGCTTACAAAACGTTGGCTTTCCAAATGCTAATTAAATGTGACCATAAAAACCATGGCTATTGGAGGAGAAAATGCTGTGGCCAACATAACCTGAAATTTTGTTATTTCACAAGAAAATCTTAGTATTCAAAACACTCAATAGGACATCTGCAAAGCCTTTGGAGGTTATATGCTTTTTGTAACTTTTTTTAAATTTTATGCTCAAACACATAATTCCAGTAGATTTCTTTTAACTGTAAAGATGAAATTCAATTTCTCCATAATGAGAAAAATCCCATACAGCAGCAGGTGACTAGATGTGTGTCAATCCGGACAGATTTAGAACAAGAAACAACTCATTTCTGGCACCAGAGGGCGCCAAAGCTCAAGTTGCTAAGAAGACTGCAAGCCCCAGGGTCCCGGCGTCAGGGGTGAGAAAGCCCGTGCAAGGTCATTCTGTGGCCTTCAGACGCGGCCTTCCCTAATTATTTCAGAGGACTGAGAATGTCTCCTATAAGGAATAACTTCTCTAGCTTGTTTTTTTTTGTTTTTTTTACCTCAGTCTCCTATTTAACACTCTCCTGGCCAAGAAATTCTCAGTACCATTTGTTCATCCAGCTCATAGATATTTATTGAGCACTTATTATGCACCAGGCTCTGGGAACTCAGAGGCAGACAAGAAAGGCAAAGTCCCTGCCCTCATGAATCTGTGGTCTACAGGGGAAGACTGGCTTCAAACAAACCCCCACAATAGAGTGTGACATGGGCAGCCAGGGGCCATGGGAGCAGAGAGCAGGGGCCTAACCTCATCCGTGAAGTCATGGTCATGTATTGGTTTTCTGCGGCTTCTGTAACAAATGATCACAACTGGGTGGCTTAAAACAACACATTATTCTCTCACGGTTCTGCAAGCCGGAAGTTGAAACAAGGTGTTGGCCGGGCCACTCTCCCTGCCAAGGGACTCCGGAAGAATCTGTTCCTCGTCTCTCCCTCATCTGGTGACTCCAAGCATTCCTCGGTGTGTGGTTGCATCATCTGCCTCTGTGGTCATGTTACCTCGTCCTCCTCTCTGTGTGTCTTCTCCCTTGTGCGTCTACATTATAAATACATTTGATTGCATTTGGGGGCATGTCATGGATTGAATCGTGTGTCTCCTGCCCTCCCCCTGCCCAAATCCACGTGGAAACTCTAACCTCTAATGTGACCATGTTTAGAGATAGAGTCTTTAAGATAATTAAGGTGAAATGAGGTTATAAGGGTGGGGCTTTAATTCAATAGAACTGGTGTTTTTAAAAGAAGATGAAA
>NW_022589717.1:17084696-17152018 GCF_004348235.1 Phoca vitulina
GAATACAAGGCCCACCTGGATAATCCAAAATAATCTCTCAAGATTCTTAGCTTAATAACATTGTTCGCCATATAAGGTAATATTTGCAGGTTGTGGGTCTTAGGACAATGGCCAGACTTTAGACAGGAAATGACCTGGAGAGTAACTGAGCTCATCCAAGAAGAATTTGGAGAGTGAAGACAGAGAAGAGCCTAGGGCAAAGCCCTAGGAGAAAATACAAGACAAAATGCATCCTTTGAGGGTGGAGGGATCTAGAAAGAAGACTGGAAAGGAGACTGGCAAAGGAGAGGAGAGGCGGAGAATATTTGAGACCAAGAGAGAGCTGGCGTCACAGAAGGTGAGAAAGCAGGGCAGAGTCTGCAGTGGCCCGATGCTGCCCGGAGGTCAAGAGAGGAACCAACGGAAGAAGGTTTGACTTCAGAAAGCTTTCACCTGGTCAGTGGGTGGTCCCGGGGAAAGCCATGCTGGTGCTCACGGAGCCAGAGCTGGAGTGGGGTGGCTGAGGGGGTGGCTGGAGAAAACAGGTCTTTCATAGAGGGGCAGGAGACAGATTAGAAGTGGGGACTCAGGGAGATTTTTATCTTATTTTTTAAGATGAGAGAAAATGAACATGTTTACATATGAATGGGAAGAGTCTACAGAAAGGGAGAGACTGAAGATAAAAAGAGGAGCCAGTCCACCCCTGATAAGTGATTGAGGAGGGGTCCAGAGCTCAGGAGGGTAGAATGGATGAAGGTGACCTTGAGTGTTGTAACTAGAGGGAAGGTGGAAGAAGGCAGGGGGTGAAGACTTGGTGGGAAATGTTATAGATGTTCTTTTCTGGCAAGATCTATTTCCGCCTGGGTGGCCGGGGGTGGGGTGGGGCGGGGGGATCTGCTGGGGGTGTAGGGGGTGGGGTTTGAAGCAGTCAGCCTGGAGATCAGGAGAGAGTTGACTCAAGAAACAAGGTGGGGCTGTCGATGTCAGAGATGTTATCTCTGAGTAAGCTAGTTGGAAGGGTAACAAGTTACGGTTCTGTGTATTATTTTAGAGGAGGAGCGGGGCTGGTGGGACAAGGTCAAGGTGTGTCCATGAAATGAGGAGCTCTGGTCAGCAACATGGATCTTAAGGTCACCTAAGATGCTGACAGCTCTTGGGGTAGATAGAAAGAGCTCAAAGCAGGTGCCAAGATCTTTACTGGAAGACAGAAGCCTGTGTGGCTTAAAGGCAAGTAAATGGAAGAGCCTTGGTTGCAGGAGGCTGGACTGGGGACAGGTATTCCTCTGGCTGGTGAAGGTCTGCAAACCGGTGTAAAGAGTGGCTATGTTTTTTCAAACTGTGATAAAAGCTCATTAAAATGTCTTAGCTAAAAAATTACCAAAAATTCTCTACCAACTTATCCAGTCAGTTGTGCAATAAATGGGTGCAGCAGGAAAAAAAAACCCCGCAGAACGGTCAATGGTTGTTTTCATAAAGGCATTCCTTTAAAATAAGTGTCAATGACTCCTGTCCAAAGCCAAACAGTTCTTTACATTATAAACTGGTTTGTATTACCAGTTTCTTTTATTCTAAGTGTGTTTAATCCAGAGTTGGCTAAATCTCTACTTTAAATGCCACACTTAAGCCTCATTATTCATTTCTGGCTCAGTGGAGATGGAACAAAGCTGACCACTGTACTCATCATCAGAGCGTTAATATCCTTATTGAAGACAGCTATTAATTTCACACACCCTGCCTGTTTCTTCCCAGGCCAAATCCTGCTTCTGTTACCTCTTTCACAGTGTATACCCCTTAATAAGTTTATATGTAGCCTACGAATCCCCCTTTTAAAAAGCAAGAGCTTTGATAGAACCATGTATTTATTAAGCATGTCTAAAGTCAGGTCACTACTTGAGCACTGGAGAGATCACGCTTAGGAAAATTCCTACCATAGCAAGGAATTTGTATTCTTTTGCAGATACAATTTTTGCTATCCCAGGGGCAAGCCAGGGTCTCTCTTCTTCTGATCTTTAGCAGAAGAAAATTAG
Source organism: Phoca vitulina (assembly GCF_004348235.1). Taxonomy (NCBI): domain Eukaryota; kingdom Metazoa; phylum Chordata; class Mammalia; order Carnivora; family Phocidae; genus Phoca; species Phoca vitulina. Next base: position 17,086,703 of record NW_022589717.1, read on the forward strand.
TCCAGGATGAGTTTATTTTTCCAAACATCTCTGGTGGCTAGCTCGATTCAGCAGTCCTAGCGAGTCTATGCCGTTAAATGAGAATTTCCAATGTGCCAGGCTCTGGGCTAAATATCTTATATACACCCAATTTAAACATCACCAAACCCCCATAAGGTAGGTATTTTTATTAGCCTCATTTTATGGACAAGGACACAAGCCCAGAACTTGAATACATGCCTGATGGGCACAAGCAAATGAAAAGCAGAACTTGAATTCAAAGTTAGATCAGTCCAAATCCAAAATCCATGCTATGAATGAACTGTTTCCTACTGTGGTAAGAATGCAGGGTGTGTGCGTGTGTGCATGTGTATGAGAGTGAGAAAGAGAGAGAGATTTTCGGTGAGGATTTGGGAAGACAGGGACAGGCATAGAGAGAATAAAGAGTGTGTGAAAGGTTTGGGAACAAGTGAGACAGAGAAGCACTAGAACTAAGGAAAAGAAAGTAAAGAAGCACAGATATATATTTAATGGCAAAACTACGAAATGAGGTGTGGGAGACCTTTATCCCTTTGAGAATATGCTTTTTTGATTTTTTACTCTGTGAAAATCCCAAAGGATTTGGGATTTGGGACTGCCTAGAATAAATTTTTAATTTTTACTTGTGTATTTATGTATGTATGTATTTATTTTTATTTATTTTTTAAAAGATTTTTAAAATTTATTTGACAGAGAGATAGAGCCAGAGAGCACAAGTGGGGGGATGGCAGAGGGAGAGGGAGAAGCAGGCTCCCCGCTGAGCAGGGAGCCCGATGATATGATCTGGGGCTCCATCCCAGGACCCTGGGATCATGACCTGAGCCAAAGGCAGATGCTTAATGACTGAGCACCCAGGCGCCCCAGTAATCATCTCTTTTTCATGATGAAAGGACTATAATTCGAAGCCCTGCCTTTCTTTAGCTTGCGAGCAGGAAAGTGACTACTGCTAAGCCTGTCAGATGTTCATCTTTGGCATTCAACTCTTTGATGTGCCATCCTATGTCAGTGGCAGGTCCTCACCAGAATTTTCCTGCTATTACCCTTTGAGTTTAAATCTGGACTCATTTATAGTCCATTGATCTATATGTCTTTCCTTATGCCAGAACCACAGTCTTGATTATTGTTGCTCTATAGTAAGTTTTCAAATTGACAAGTATGAGTCCTCTAACTTCGTTCTTATTTTGCAAGATTACTTTGGTTATTCTGGGTCCCTTGCATTTCCATTTGAATTCTGGGATCAGCTGGTCCATTCGATTCAGAAAAAAAAAAGCAGTTGAGATTTTGACAGGGATTGCGTTGAGTCTGTAGATAATTTGGGGAGTGTTGCCATCCTGATGACATAATCTTACAATCCATGAACTCAGGACGTTTTTACACTTATTTAGGTCTTCTTTAATTTTTTTCAATGATGCCTTATAGTTTGCAGGTACACATCTTACATTTCTTTTGTTAAATTTATTCCTCAGGGGGCTCCTGGGTGGCTCAGACAGTTAAGCGTCTGCCTTCAGCTCAGGTCATGATCCCAGGGTCCTGGGATCAAGCCCCACATTGGGCTCTCTGCTCCGTGGGGAGTCTGCTTCTCCCTCTCCCTCTACCTGCTGCTCCCCCTGCTTGTGCTCTCTCTCTCTCTGTGTCAAATAAATAAATAAAATCTTTAAAAAATTTATTCCTCAATATTTTTTTTGATGCAACTTAAATGGAATTGTTTTCTTCATTTCCCTTTGGGGTTGTTCTCTGTTAGTATACAGAAATACAGTTGACTTTTGTATATTGATATTGTTTCTTACAACCTTGCCAAACTCAGTTATTAGCTCAATAGTTTTTTGGGTGGATTATTTAGGATTTACTATATACAAGATTATGTCATCTGCAAACAGAGATAGTTCTATTTCTCCTTTTCCAACTTTTATTTTACTTTCTTGCCTAGTTGCCCTGGTAGAACCTATAGTACAATGTTGAATAGAGGTGGCAAGAACAGACATTCTTGTCTTATTTCTTTTTTTTTAAATATTTTGTTTATTTATTTGACAGAGAGAGAGCACAAGCAGGGGGAGAAGCAGGCAGAGGGAGAGGGAGAAGCAGGCTTCCCGCTGAGCAGGGAGCCCGATGCGGGGCTCGATCCCAGGACCCTGAGATCATGACCCGAGCCGAAGGCAGATGCTTAATGACTGAGCCACCCAGGCGCCCCTCTTGTCTTATTCCTGATCATGGAGGGAAAGCATTCAGTTTTTTACCCCTAAGTATGATGTTAGCTGTGGGTTTTTCGTAGATGCCTTTTATTAGGCTGAGGAAGTTCCCTTCTATTTCTAGTTTGTTGAGTATTTTTACCATGAAAGGAAGCAGGTGTTGAATACATGAAAAAGACCTGTGTTCCATCTATCTTTTCCCTTGTATGTGGAGCAGACCCACTCTTGTTAGAGCAGAGTCAGGGAAAAGCATATTGATAGGGACCCTGTTGCTAGAGCTTTGGTATACATTATAGGATACTGTATCCTTTAGGGTTATCTTTGAATGTAAAGAATACTGACCTCAGGGGCTAAGCCATATCATGGCTCAGTTTTCTGATGTAACAAACAGTTTGGAGGTGAAGGGATAGATGTTCATAGATGTTGCCAAGGACCCAGGACCCTTCCAGATTCCTACTCTACCCTCGTTAGATTTGGCGCTCATCTTTACTGAATGGCTGTCCACCTCCATGACCACATCTGTGATCTGTGAGGGAAATAGAGGAAAGGAGTGAAGGGCAATAGGGAAGAAGTAGGTGAGTCTGTGCTTTTTTTTTTTTTTAAACTATGAAAACAGTAGTATTTCCAGAAACTCCATTCAGCTGAGATTTCTGCTTTAATGTCATTGATCAAAATGAGTCACAGGGTCATCTCTAGTTGCAAGGGAGAAATGAATATTTTTAATGAGGCACATTGCTACCTGTTTAAAAATTATGGGTTCCATTGGCTAGGAAGAAGGGGAGAATGGATATTGCTTAAGTTATTAGCTTATAAGTAGAATTGCTGGGAGTTAAACATAGGCAGTTTGATTCCAAAGTCCATACTTTGTGTTATGGATTATGATAATCAATAAATGTATTTTCCCTTTATTTATCCAGTCAATCAATCATTAGATATTTATTTATTGGGCTTAATATACACCGATAAACAAAACAGATAAACCCTCTGTTCTTTTAAAGGTTTACCTTACAGTGGGGGATAGAGTAGGGGCCAAGAAAATAAAACAACCGACAGTTAACACATTAAACATACTAAATAAGCCAATCATAAAGTATGTTGGAAGGTGTTAAGTATAATACAAAAAAGGTAATAGAGCAAGGGTAATGGGGACTGGGAGTGGGTGTATGTGGATAGGATTCATTGAGAAGGTGGGTTTGAGCACAAATTGAAGGTGGAGAAATTCTTTGGAATCCTATCCAATTCCCTTTTTTCTATACTTATAAATATTTCTCAGTGAAATTTAAGCCAGTCTAATATCTGTTACCTCCAATCTATAAGGTGATACTGAATTTACAGCACTCGCTGTAGTCTCCTTTGAATGTTCACTAAGCAGAGGACTCAAACTGAGATATCAAGTTACTGGAAACTGTAACCAATAATATATGGTTGGACTCAACTAGAACAATAGGTGAAAACAGATATTCCTCCCCCCATATCTGATCTACATACATGTGTTGACTCAATCCAAAGGCCATCTATGAAACTCAGGGGCAAGGTAAACATAAGTGACTGGCCTAGAGACCCAGAGGAGAAGCTATTGAAAAGCAAAGCCAAACACTTTGTTCTCAGGCCTCGGCTGCCATGCAAATATCTTCCCATGAAATCAGCATGATAATACCTGAGAAGTATTGAGGGTTTTTGGGGGGTGTGTTTTGTTTTCGCTTTAGATGCTTGGTGTCTTGACATAAAATATTGATTGAACTGCTTTTGAGAAATATTTTGATATGTAAATTGTTACCAAAAAAAGAAAAAGAAAAAAAAAGGAACTAAATTGGCGTCAACATTAAGTGTCTGGGCTGAGCCTCCTGTTTGTTTCAAGCCTTCCCTGGATTAGAAACTCCGTGAGGCCAGGGGATGTGTCTGTCTCGGTGATGCTCAATACTTCTTTGTTGAATTAAAGGAGACAAAAAGGAAGGAAGAAGAAAAGAAAAAAAAGTCAAAAGAAAGAAAGGAATTGAAAAAGAAAGGAAGAAAGAAAAGAAATGAAATTCTCTTTATTCGATGGCCTTAGATATACTGCGTGGTATTTGAGTAGAGGACGGTAATGTTAAGCCTTTGCTGCAGGGACAAACATTTGCTTAACTTTCACACTGTGTGTGTACTAATTGTTTTTTACTAAGACAATTGTGAAAGAGGAATTTGTGCTTGAGAAGGCTGACACTAATTTACTCTTTTTTTTTTTTTTAAGATTTTATTTATTTATTTGACAGAGAGAGACCCAGCGAGAGAGGGAACACAAGCAGGGGGAGTGGGGAGGGAGAAGCAGACTCCCCGCTGAGCAGGGAGCCCAGTGCAGGCCTGGATCCCAGGACCCTGGGATCATGACCTGAGCCGAAGGCAGACACTTAACGACTGAGCCACCCAGGGCCCCAATTTACTCGTCTTTAAAACATTAAAGTATAGGGGCGCCTGGGTGGCTCAGATGGTTAAGCGTCTGCCTTTGGCCCAGGTCATGATCCCAGGGGCCTGGGATCAAGCCCCACATCAGGCTCCTGGCTCAGTGGGGAGTCTGCTTCTCCCTCTCCCTCTGCCTTTCTCCCTGCTCATGTTCTCTCTCTCTCTCTCTCTCTCTCTCTCTGTGTGTCTCTTTGTCTCAAATGAATAAATAAAATCTTAAAAAAAAAAAAACATTAAAGTATAATTGAGCTGCAACATTGTATTAGTTTTGAGTGTACAACATAATGCTTTGACATTTGTAGTCATTGTGAAACAGTCACCATATTAAGTATATTTACGATCTGTCACCATATAAAGTTACATTTATTTTCTTATGATGAGAACTTTTAAGATTTATTTTCTTAGCAACTTTCGAATTTGCGATACAATATTATTGACTATCGTCCCCGTGCTGTACATTCCATTCCATGACTTATTTATTTTATAACTTGAAGTTTGTACCTCTTAATCCCCTTCACTCATTTCCCCACCCACCAATCCCCCACCCCTCTGGGTTCCATTGGCTAGGAAGAAGGGTATCTGTTCTCTGTATCTGTTCTATCTATAAGTTTTGTTTTGTTTGTTCATTTGTTTGGCTTTTCAGATTCCAGATATAAATGAAATCATATGGTATTTGTCTTTTTCTGTCTGACTTATTTTACTTAGCATAACACCCTTGAGGTCTATTTGTGTTGTTGCAAATGGCAAGATTTCATTCTTTTTTTATAATTGAGTAGTATTCCACTGTATGTATATCTATCTATCTATCTATCTATCTATCTATCTATCTATCTATCTATCATCTGTCTATCATCTGTCTATCTATCAATCATCTTCTATCATCTATCTATCATATCTTCTTTAGCCATTCATTCATTGATGAACCTTTAGTTTGTTTCCACATCTTAGCTATTGTAAACAATGCTGAAATGAACATAGGGATACATATATCTTTTCAAATTAGTGTTGTTGTTTTTTTTTCAGATAAAAAACCCAGAAGTGGAATTGCTGAATCATATGGTATTTCTATTTTTAATTTTTTGAAGAATCTCTATACTGTTTTCCACAGTGGTTGCACCAATTTACATTCTCACCAACAGTGCACAAGAGTTCCCTTTTCTCCACATGCTCATGAACACATTTTACTTTTTGTCTTTTTGATCACGGCCATTCTGATAGGTGTGAGGTGGTATCTCATTGTGGTTTTGATTTGCATTTTCTTGATGATTAATGATATTGAGCATCTTTTCATGTGCCAGTTGGCCATCTGGATGTCTTCTTTGTAAACAGGCCTATGCAGATCCTCTGCCCATTTTTTGATTGGATTTTTGTTGTTGTTGTTACTGAGTTATATGAGTTCTTTATATATTTTGGACATTAATCTGTCATTGGGTATATGGTTTGTAAATATCTTCTTCCATTCGATAGGTTGCCTTTTTATTTTGTTGATGGTTTTCTTCACTGTGTAGAAGCTTTTTACTTTGATGTAGTCCCATTTGTTTATTTTTGCTTTTGTTGCCATTGTTTCTAGAGTCAGATTCAAAAAGATATTGCTAAAACCAATGTCAAGGAGCTTACCATTTACTTTTTCTTCTAGGAGTTTTATGGTTTCTGGTCTTACATTCAAGTCTTTAATCCATTTTGAGTTTATTTTTGTATATAGTATAAGAAAGTGATCCAGTTTCATTCATTTTGCATGTGGTTGTCCAATTTCCCCAGCACCATTTGTTAAAGAGATTATCCTTTCCCCATTGTATATTCTTGCCTCCTTTGTTGTGATTTAATTGACCATATATGCATGAGTTTATTTCTGGGTTCTGTATTCTGTTCATTGATCTATGTGTCTACTTTATGCCGATACCATACTGTTTTGATTACTATAGGTTTATAATCAAAAGTTTGAGATCAGGGAGCATGATACCTCCAGCTTTGCTCTTTTTTTCTTAGGGTTGCTTAGGCTATTCAGGATTTTTTTGTGGTTCCATACACATTTTAGGATTGCTTGTTCTATTTCTGTGAAAAATGTAATTGAAATTTTAATAAAGCTTGCATTGAATCTGTAGATTGCTTTGGGTAGTGTGGACATTTTTAACCATACTAATTCTTTTAATCCATGAGCATGGAATATCTTTCCATTTATTTGTGGTTTCTATAATTTTTTTCATCAGTGTTTTATAGTTTTTAGGGTACAGGTCTTTCACCTCCTTTGTTAAATTTATTCCAAGGTATTTTATTCTTTTTAGTGCAGTTGTAAAGGGGATCATTTTCTTAATTTTTCTGAGAGTTCATTGTTAGCGTATAAAAACACAACAGATTTTTGTATATTGATTTGTATACTGCAACTTTACTGTGAATTTGTTTATTCTAGCAGTTTTTTTGGCGGAGTCTTCAGGGTTTTCTATATATAAAACCATGTTGTCTGTGAATAATGATAATGTTACTTCTTCCTTTCCAATTTGGATGATTTTATTTAGTTTTCTTACCTAATTTGTCTGGCTAGAACTTTCAATACTATGTTGAGTAAAAGTGGTGAAAGTGGGCATCCTTGTCTTGTTCTTGATCTTAAGGGAAAAGCTTTCAGCTTTATGCTCTTAAATATGATGCTAGCTGTGGACTTGGCACATACGGCTTTTATTATGTTGAGGTATATTCCACATAGTTTGAGGCTTTTTTTTTTCGTCCTTAAACCAGGTTAAGTTTATTTTTTTAATTTTTAAAAAAAATATTTATTTATTTTAGAGAGAGAGCGAGCACATGCATGTGTGCATGTGAGTGGGGGGGAGGGACAGAGGAGAGGGAGAGAGAATCCTCAAGCAGACTCCCCGCTGAGTGCGTATCCCGACGTGGGGCTCAATCCCAGGATCCTGAAAGCATGACCTGAGCTGAAATCAAGAGTCAGCCGCTAACATCATTTTGGGAGGAAGTACGTGCCTAATGAAATAAAAATAAGGTATCACAACTCCAAAAAGTTGTGAATCTTGGGAGTGAATCATCTTCCTGATAAAGTGGATCAGAGCAAGGACGGGCAGTCCTGCACCAAAAATTTAAAATATGATCTGGCAGGGGCTAGAGTGTTCACAGCAACACTGTACGTGTGGTCACGAACCAGAGCTCAAAGGCTCTGGTCAGGAGAAGTGACACATAAATAACAGAATACAACGAGTGCAAAGTCAACAAACTATAACATACAACATGGTTGGCTCTCCCAAACATAACGTTGAGTAACAAAAATGACATAAAAGAGTATACACTGGGGCGCCTGGGTGGCTCAGTTGATTAAGCGACTGCCTTTGCTCAGGTCATGATCCTGGAGTCCTGGGATCAAGTCCCGCATCGGGCTCCCTGCTCAGTGGGGAGTCTGCTTCTCCCTCTGACCCTCCCCCTTCTCAGGCTCTCTCTCGTCCTCTCTCTCAAATAAATAAATAAAATCTTTTTAAAAAAATTTTTTTCTTTAAGATTTTATTTATTTGACAGAGAGAGACACAGCGAGAGAGGGAACACAAGCAGGGGGAGTGGGAGAGGGAGAAGCAGGCTCCCCACTGAGCAGGAAGCCTGATGCGGGGCTTGATTCCAGGACCCTGGGATCATGACCAGAGCCAAAGGCAGACATTTAACGACTGAGCCACCCAGGCGCCTGAGAGTTTTGTTTTGTTTTTTATCATAAATGGATGTTGAATTTTGTCTAATGCCTCTGCATTTATTGAAATGATCAAATGATTTTTATCCTTTTTTTCTTAATGTGGTGTATTATGTTGATTGTTTGACAGATGTTGAACCATCCTTGCATCCCTGGAATAAATCCCACTTGATCAAGGTGTATGATCCCTTATGCATTGTTGAATTCAGTTTGCTACATTTTGTTGAGGATTTTTGAATTTATGTTCTTCATTTTTTGGGTTTTTTAATTTTTATTATTTATTTATTTATTTATTTGGCAGGCCAACACTTTAGTTTAGTTCAGCATCAGCCACAAAAACAAACTCTACCAAGGGCAACGGAAGTCTCTACAGCAAGGTGAAGGGTTCAGCTGCCAGGTGGTGAACATCAGGGGTGCATGGCAACACTGCGGGGGAGCAAGTTAGGAAGCAGCGGGGCTGGTGGTGGTGGCCGGTGGGCAGGTGCTTCACTTCTGGGCAGGCACAAAGTCATCGATGGCCTGGCCCTGCTCCAGCTGCCGCTCCACCTTGATGAGCAGCTTCACACTGTCCACCACCATCTGCGACATCGAAGATCCCGCCCGCAGCAGCTGTGCCCACACAGCCTGTGCCTTGTTTCTGAAGCCACAGCTGCTGGAGCACCTCTGGGAATTTCTCATGCTTGCCCAGGTGGAGCAGTTTGATGTGCACGCCTGCCTGCAGCCCTGGGCCCGGACTGAATGGGCTGGTGAGGATGTAGCCCAGGTGAGGGTTCCACGCGAACTGGTAGCTCTTAGACTTGAAGAAGGCTTCAGTCTGGGTGAGGCCATTGCAGAAGCGAGGGAACACCTTCATGTTGCCTCCCTTCTGCATGGAGGTGACCCACAGGTGGTCTTCCTGGTTGATCCACACCAGGAAGGTCTTATTGTCATTGTGCCAGATGCCGAGGCCAGCTGCAGGGGCGACACGCGCTTGTGGAAGAGGAAGCGGTCCTCGCTGAGCTGCTGCCGCACTCCTGCCGTGCTCTTGAGCGCGTAGTACCTGCCCGCCAGGTGCCAGGTCGTGGTGGGAGCTCTGTCAAGCCTAGACTTGAAGCCGCTGGGCGTGCTCTTGGTGCGCAGCTCCTCGTACAGCTCGGGGGGGTCAGTGCCTTGGCCACGTGGTCGTTGTGGCCGCTGAGGTCGCAGAACAGCATGTTGTGGCTGTTGGAGAAGGGCATGGTGGCCACGGACGGTGGGCGGCAGGCGGGGGCCGGGGTACTCGGTCCATCTTCAGCTCCAGGCGCCGCACAGGCCAACAGCCTGAATCTATGTTGTTGTTGTTGTTGTTCTTCTCCTCCCCCTTCTCCTCCCCCTTCTCCTTCTTCTTCCTCTTCCTCTTTTTCCCCTCCTTCTTCTTCTTCTTCAAGATTTTATTTATTTATTTGAGAGAGAGCACACCAGTGAGCACAGGGGGAGGGACAGAGGGAGGGACAGAGGGAGAGGAAGAGAAGCTGACTCCACACTGAGTGGGGGAGTAGAGGTGGCTAGACCTTAGGAGCCTGAGGTCATGGACCTGATGGGAAATCAAAAGTTCTCTGTTAACTGAGCCACCCAGGCACCCCCCGCCCCGCCATCTATGTTCTTGAGGCATATTGGTCCTTGTTTGTCCTCCTTCCTTCCTTCCTTCCTTCCTTCCTTCCTTCCCTTTTCTCCTTCTTCTTCTCCTCCTTCTTCTTTTTCTGTGTGTCCTTGTCTGGTTTTGGTTTCAGGGTAATGCTGGCCTTGTAAAATGAGTTTGGGAGCATTCCTTTCTCTTTGTTTTTTCTGGAAGAATTTGAGGAGGATAGGTATTGAATCTTCTTTGAATGTTTAGTAGGATTCACCAGTGAAGTCATCTAGTTCTGGACTTCTGTTCGTTGGGTGTGTTTTGATTACTGATTCAAACTTCTTACTAGCAAGCAGTCTATTCAGATTTTTTATTTCTTCATGATTCAGTCTTGGAAGATTATACACTTCTAGGAATTTATCTGTTTCTTCTAGGTTGTCCCATTTGTTGGCATGTAACTGTCATAATAGTCTCTTATGATCCTTTGTATTTCTTTTGTATCAGTTTAACTTCTCTTTCATTTCTAATTTTATTTATTTGAACCCTCTCTTTTTTTCCTTAGTGAGTCTAGCTAAAGGTTTGTTGATTTTGTTAATCTTTTCAAAGAACCAGCTCTCACTTTCCTCAGTCTTTTCTATTGTCTTTTTAGTATCCATTTATTTCCCCTCTGATCTGCATTGCTTCCTTCCTTCTACTAATTGTGGGCTTTATTTGTTCTTTTTCTGTTCCTTTAGCTGTAGTGTTAGATTGTTTATTTGAAATTTTTCTTGTTTCTTGAGGTAGGCCTATATCACCGTGAACCTTCTTACTGCATGCCATAGATTTTGGGATGTTGTATTTCCATTTTCGTCTGTCTCAAGGTTGTTTGTGATTTCTTCATTGACCCATTGGTTGTTCGGTAGCATATTTTTAAATCTCTACCTATTTGTGATTTTTCCAGTTTTCTTTTTGTAACTGATTTCTAGTTTCATACCATGGTGGTCAGAAAAAAATGCTTGATATGATTTTAATCTTAAATTTATTGAGTCTTGTTTTGTGTCCTAACATATGATCTATCCTGGAGATTGTTCCATGTGTCCTTGAGGAGAATGTATATTCTGTTGCTTTTGGATGGAATGTTCTGTATATGTCTGTTAGGTCCATATGGTCTAATGTGTCACTGAAGTTGATGTTTCCTTATTAATTTTTGTCTGGATGATCTGTCCATTGATGTAAGTGAAGTCAGTAAATTAAATTAAAGTCAGTGAAGTAGATTAAAGTGGTATTATTATACTGCTGTCAACTTCTCCCCTTAGGTCTGTTAGTATTTGCTTTATATATTTAGGTGTTCTGTGTTGGATGCATAAATACTTACAAATGTTGTATCTTCTTGCTGGTCTGTGTGTGTCCTTACATCTGAAGTGACTCTCTAGCAGGCAGCACATGGATGGGTCTTGTTTTTTTAATCCATGCAGCTGCTGTCTATGATTTGGATTAGAGACTTTAGTCTAGTTGTTTCAGATTTGTAGATCCCAGGACTGCAATCCCCCTTGGACACCAGAGCCAGGCGCTCAAAGCCAGCTTTGGCAGGGCCACCGTGGAGTGATGTGTGGGGACAAGGCGCTTGCCCATCTAGCTTTGACAAGTGGTGCACGGAGGTGGCGCGCTGGCCTGGCTGGCTGAGGTGGGGCCCAGGGAACAGCATGTGGGGCGGGGGTGCCCACCAGTGCTAGCAGATTAGAGGGAGAGAGCAAAATGGCATCTGCCAGAGCCAGGGTAGAGGGAGAATATTAAAAATGGCGCCCAACCAGCTTCTCTGTCTGATAGAATCCCAACCGGCTCCTGCCCTTCTGGCAGATGCTTTCAGATGAGTGAATGTATCTCCTTCACTTATGGTCTAGGTGCTTTTCTTTTCTTTTCTTTCCTTTTTTAAGATTTTACTTATTGGAAAGAGAGAGACATAGCAAGAGAGGGAACACAAGCAGGGGGAGTGGGAGAGGGAGAAGCAGGGTCCCCACTGAGCAGGGAGCCCGATGTGGGACTCGATCCCAGGACCCTGGGATCATGACCTGAGCCGACGGCAGACGCTTAACGGCTGAGCAACCCAGGCGCCCCTCTAGGTGCTTTTCAAACTGCAGCTTCCATGCTGGATCCCAGGGCAAGTGATTCTGCCCCCGAGCCCTTTAAAAACAATCCCTGTTCCCTGCAGCCCTATGGTTTTCCTGGATGTAGGCCTGGTTGGTTTTCAAAACCAGATGTTTGTCTCTGTGATGCAGGTGCCCAGGGTTGGGATACCTGACATGAGGCACAAAGCCCTGCTCCTCAGGGAGAAGTTCCGTATTTGTGAGATCCCTCTTGACTCCAGGTTGCCGCGCTGGGGTAGGATTTTCGGTGAGACCGTGTCTCTGCCTCTTCTACCAGTCTGCTGTTGCCCTTTTATCTTTTGTTATGGAAGAGCTTTTTCAGGTCTTTTTTAGAGGGGAATTTTTCCATATGTAGCTGTAGATTTGTTCTGTCCATGGAGGAGGTGAATTCAGCATCTTAACTCCACCAACATCTCGAACTGCCTTCCTGCTAATTCATTCTTTTGCTAGTATGCTAATGCCTGTATTTGGGAGGTAGTAATCAAGGCAGTGGCAATAATTTTCATAAAGTCTTTTTTTTTTTTTTTTTTTTTGACATCAATGTCAGTCAATGTTTGACCATGCACATATTTGGGCTGAGAAAATATCTTTTTATGGTGATTTCCAAATTAGAGAAATCAGGGCACCTGGGTGGCTCAGTTGGTTAAGCATCTGCCTTCAGCTCAGGTCATGATCCCCGGGTCCTGGGACTGAGTCCCACGCCGGGCACGTCGGGTTTCCTGATCAGCAGAGAGCCTGCCTCTCCCTCTTCCTCTGTCTGCCACTCCTCCTGCTTGTGCTCAATCTCTTTCTCTGTCAAATGAATAAATAAAATCTTTTAAAAAAAATGAATTACAGAAATCAATCTGTTTGTGACCACATTTTAAAAAATGACACAGACAGAAAAGGATAAAACAGATATGAGTGCACTGTATGCCGTGAGGGTGAGAATTGTAGCATGGATGTGTCTACTGGATTAAGAGGTAAAATGCATTTCTTACTATGAAAAGTGTTTTAAAGACAAGTTTGAAATTCAAACTTTCAATCAATGAAGTGTTTGAGTTGGGGAAAATACGATCTCTAAATGATGAGTAAGCCATTGAAATCTCTCTGAGGTTCAAATCATAGTGCGTTTAGTTGAGAAGCATTCTGTAAACTTGTATACTGATTCAAATCCAGCTTCGACCACTTCCTAACAGTGTGACCTTGGACCTTTGTTTCCTTACACATGATATGGGCATAGTGGTATCCACTTCACAAAGTTGTTTTGGGAATTAAAAATGAGTTAATTATGTAAACTGCTTAGGAGAGTGTCTGGCACATAGTAAGGGCCATATGCGTTATTAGTGATTACTGTTTTTATTGTCATAGCTGTTCTGTGATGAGCACCGTGGGAGACGAAACACAGACAGTCTTATTTAACCCAAGACCAAGTATGAGTTTCAGTGCATGCAATACTTTGTAATTATCTAGAGTCTGATTAGCTGGCTTTTAAGCAGAAGCACCCAATGTCTTAAACAAACAAACAAACCCCAACAACAACCACCTTCCTAGCGGCTTCTACATAAGATCATAGGGAATCAGTGGAGGCCAGCATTTTATCTGGATAGGGAGATTTTTTTTAAAAAAGTGTTTTTCACTTTTAAAATATGAATGCCCATAAGCAGAGTGTATACTCTATTTACCCCAGTCCTTATCACTTCTTATTGTCTTAGTTTAGCCACTTGACAATTTATATGACCTGGCTGACCCCTGGATGCATTTGAGTTTTTAAATTTTTGCTGAAGATTGAAGTGACTGTAACTTTCTCATTCTGTATATTGTTGTGCAACTTCAGACCTTTAAACTGAATTAAAACATGTATTCCTCAACGGGGCTTCCCCCCATCCTCCATGTCTCCTGGCATTTTGCCTGGATGCAGACAGAGCAGTGGCTCTGGTAGAAGTATCTTATCCACCTACCTTGTGGAAGTTGCTCCGAAATGGCAAAAAGCTTCAATGAAGTGCATATTTTGCCAGGCACAAAGTCACATACATGTATCTAGGGACAACACCAGAGTTGTGTTCTGAGTTCCAGAACTCTTAAGATGGCAGGTAGAGGAGATGTGGGAATGTTCCATGTTTATACTGCAGCCCAGAGTACAATCAAATATGTCTAACTTGGTGTGTTATGGGTCTCGGCTCATTTTTAACTAGGTATTTTTTTTTTTAAGATTTTATTTATTTATTAGAGAGAGAGAGAGAGCATGAGCAGAGGGAGAAGCAGGCTTCCCGCGGAGCAGGGAGAGCAGGGAGAGCAGGTAGCCCGACGTGGGGCTCCATCCCAGGACCCTGGGATCATGACCTGAGCCAAAGGCAGATGCTTAACCGACTGAGCCACCCAGGCGCCCCTCATTTTTAACTAGGTATTAAATTTATATGGCACCGTTCTCTAAAAAGCAATGTTACACATATTGGATCTAAAGCATCACCACACCACTCCTTTAGAGTGGATAAGTGGGTGGCATATAATCTGGAGAAGATATAGCCACCAAATGGCTGCTTATACTAAAAATATCTAAGGTTATATAGATGTAAAAGCCATGGTTTTCATCTCTTCCATGCTAAGAGCACAGAGATTTGACTTTTCTGGTTAATCTGATAGGTTCAGGTAGCCCAGAGCCATACAATTTGGCCATCCCTATTGATAACATTTGCCATTTCACTTAGGGCTATATAAAGACTCTCAATGTCTACAGTTCCCTCAGTGGCCATTAAAGTCACTGAGGAGAAAAAAAGATCTTCAGAAAATACAGTGTGAATAATGGCAGCAAGAGAAGAAATTCCTAGTTATAGCCCACTCATATATTTTTGAAATGTAGGTCAGATCTAGAGGAAGTGAAAGAAACTTCCTGTTGAATTTTCATTTATAGCATATGTCTGGAAATCTCTAAATGTAATTTCTTGGTGTAAAATAAACTGCAGAAATCTGGGATGTGTCAGTCTGCTTTATGTTTATTGAAGCCATTCTATTTGAAGCTGAAATGTTGTAAAATTATATAGTGGAGTGAATAGCTACAATTAGTTTAACAGACATGACTGTATTCCTCAATTGAAAAGCTGTCAAGACCTCAAAAATCAGATACAAAAAAGATCTAGGAATCCCATAAAATCCTGTCTCCTAGGAAGGATAACATTTCCCTTTGGTTACTATACATCTCTTTGCATATTTTACTACTTAGGCCCCCTTTTTTTGTTAAAAAAAAAAAGAAAGAAAGAAAAGAAAAAGGAAAAGCATGTCCCAAAGAGAAACGTTCACAAATAATGTTTTTAAAAGTTTTGAACTGATTGGGACAACTTGGATGTTTTGATGACTCCAACCAAGCTCTCAAAATAAAGAGTTTGGGAAGAACTGTAAAGATGTCATCACTAGGGGCGCCTGGGTGGCTCAGTTGGTTAAGCGACTGCCTTCGGCTCAGGTCATGATCCTGGAGTCCCTGGATCGAGTCCCGCATCGGGCTCCCTGCTCGGCAGGGAGCCTGCTTCTCCCTATGACCCTCACCCCTCTCATGTGCTCTCTCTCTCTCTCTCTCATTCTCTCTGTCTCAAATAAATAAATAAAATCTTTAAAAAAAAAAAAAAAAAAAAAAAAAAAAAAGATGTCATCACTGTGGTGTGACAGACATCCCCATTTACCTTATCTACAGTCTACCTTGATTTTGGATTTTTCTAAATTGAGATGAGAACTCTGTTAGCTGTTAAAGTAATGGCACTCGATAAATGCTACTTGGTGATGATAAATATTACGTGATGTCACTTGTAACAGACACTGTTGACTGCCTTTGTAATAACACCAGGAGCTCTGATTTTGTGGTTGTGTCCACCCCTCTTCACGTGAAGGGGTTTCATATGCTATGTGATGGTCACCCTATTTTCCCTCCAGAGGTAAATGATGATTTCGCTGAGCCAATCATGATAATCCCATTTCCCTTGTCAGTGACTGCTTTAAGGATGGGCTTCTGACCTAATAAGACATGTGCAGAGCTTGGGACATTTCCTGGAGAAGGTGTCTTCTCTTCTTTTGGAGGCTGTTGGATCTCTATAGGATGCCTGGGAGCATGGTAGCCATGTTGTGACCCTGGCACAAAGCCAACACGTTGAGAGCAGAGAGACGGAGTGAATCTGGGTCCTCCGTAGTACCATTAAACTGTCAAACCCTGAAGAAACCTACACTGAAACTTTAAAAATGTGGGATAATTAATTTTTTTTAATGTAGAGACCAAATTCAGTTAGGACTTACTGTTACTTGCTTTCCGAGACACCCTGACTAATACTGCAGCAAAGAAAAGATCTCTATAATGCTATTGGGAGTAGAGCCTTTTGCTTCATAGACTGAGCTAAGACTTGGCTTCTGGGGGACTGGAAAGGCAGCATACTATTGAGCAAAGAGCAATGCACTTAAGGTCAGAATAACTGGCTCTAAATCATCCCCTTTACTTTTTTTAAAGGTTTTTATTTATTTGTCAGTGAGAGGGAAAGAGAGAGAGAGAGAGCACAAGCAGGGGGAGCGGCAGGCAGAGGGAGAAGCAGGCTCCCTGCTGAGCAAGGAGTCCGATGGGGAACTCAATTCCAGGACACCGGGATCATGACCTGAACTGAAGGCAAACGTTCAACCGATTGAGCCACCCAGGCGTCCCAGATCACACCCCTTATTTATTATTTGTGTGATCCCAGGCAGGTAATTTAATCTCCTTCAGCCTCAGATTAACAATGTTAACTCATGGGCTGGTTGTGAAGGTTGAATTAAGTAATACGTGTGAAAGTCCACCAGATGGAGTCTCCTTGAGGGCAAAGATTGTGTTGTGCTATCTTTGTATCCCTATCACACACTGGTTAGCATATAGTAGCAAACACACATATATCATCTACTCTGGCTAGTGTTTTTCATGTATTAAGTTACGTATTCACTTATTTAATTGTCACAATCACTGTATTATTACTCCCCTTTACAGATGAAGAAAAAGGCTCAGATAGATTAGGTCATTTGTCCAAGGTCGTCCAGATAGGAAGTAAGAGAGCCGGGATTTGAACCCAGACAGCCTTCAGAGTCTAGGGTCTCAACTACAGCATATTCTGCAGAGTAGGGGCTCACGATTTATCAAATGGATGAACGGTACCCGGTAAATATTTATTGTACAAATGGGACGCAGTAACTGAATAACGATTTCACTTTCTTAAGAAAGAATGTGTTGTATCTCGATTTTTCTCTCTTTAAAAAAATTTTCTTCCAAATTTAATGGGCTTCTGTGACCATGGGTTAATTAGGGGGGCATTTTTCCATTGTAACAAGAGTAACCTACAAGGCAGCCACCAGCAGGATCAGACCTGAATCCAAGGACTATTATCTCTTTTTTTTTTTTTAATATTTTATTTATTTATTTGACAGAGAGATAGCACAAGTAGGCAGAGAGGCAGGCGGAGGGAGAGGGAGAAGCAGGCTCCCCGCCGAGCCAGGAGCCTGATGTGGGGCTTGATCCCAGGACCCCGGGATCATGACCTGAGCCGAAGGCAGATGCTTAACCGACTGAGCCACCCAGGCGCCCCGGACTATTCTCTCTTCAGTCTGGAGAGTCTCTGAAATGAAGACTCTGCCTAGGTTCTTTATCTCCTCCTCTCCCAAATGGCTTCTGAGAGCATGTGCTGAAATTCTTCTGACTAGTAGAACATCCTGGTCGCACCCCCATGACTAGTGGTAGCTAAAAATTGATTATTGTAGGTCAGTACATCTCATTGCTCTGCCATTTCCCTTTACCCTGTGGCACTGCCATGCCTCTGTCCCCATCCTCAGCCCCTCTACTGCTCTGCTCAGCACACTACCACCCCCACTCACCCCCCATCAAAATCTGTGGTCTGCAAGCAGTCCTGAAGGGAAGAATTTTAACAATGGAGTCAAACACATAAATGATCAAAATAAGAAATTCCACACCGCAATACAGAATTGACTCATAGCTTAATGAATGTGTTCTTTCTCTGCGGACAATTAATAGAAGGATATTTCTCAAATCCGAGTGATCAGGCTGACAGGCCAGTGGGAAAGACTTGGTCTGGGAAGGAAGAGTGACAAATGACATTTTAGAAGAAGGATATCTGGGGCGCCTGGGTGGCTCAGTCATTAAGCATCTGCCTTCGGCTCAGGTCATGATCCTGGGGTCCTGGGATCAAGCCCCGCATCGGGCTCCCTGCTCTGTGGGAGGCCTGCTTCTTCCTCTCCCTCTCCCCCTGCTTGTGTTCCCTCTCTCACTGTGTCTCTCTCTGTCAAATAAATAAATAAAATTAAAAAAAAAAAAAAGAAGGAGGGTATCTATTCCCCTTGCCAGGCCATACATGTAGTTTTCTCAATGGTCCTATCACTTCTGAAGTATGGGGCCTTCATTCTTCCCTCTCCATGCTTTCTTTCCCTTTCTCCACACCTCACTTTTTCCCATCTTCCTAGAGAAGCCACAGTTTCCATTATTTGTCTATAGTCGACTATAGGACCAAAAACACCAGCTCTAGACCGGTCTTTGTGGAAATACTGCTTTTAAATCACTCCGAATCCCATCACCCATACACCCTATAAATACAAACAGAACAAGAAGTTTAGCAATTTTATAGGAAAAAAGGACCTAATAAACATTAAACTATAAACTAGCACTGCCCAAAGGAATACAGTGCGAGCTACCTATGTAATTTAAAATTCTCTGGCAACCACATTAAAAAAGTAAAAAAAGTCAAGTGGAATTAATTTTAATCATATATTTTATTGAACCCAATATATTAAAAATAGAAACATTTCAACATGAAACCCCATAAAATAATTAATGGGATATGTATTTTTTCATACTAAGCCTTTGACTCCTCTTCTACACTCATGACACATCTCAGTTCAGACTAGCCATATTTCTCGTACTATTGATAGCTACACGTGGCTAGCGCTACCATATTGACAGTGCAGCTCTCTACTATTCATATCTTCGCACATATTCTAATTTTTCTGAACAGTCACATATATTTTGCATGCATTTTGAACCAGTGTATTCAAACTCTCTTGCGTTCTTTTCCCCTGAATTACTGTATATATAAATAAATGTCACATGCACTTAGATGTTGCATGCATTATGTATACTTAAAAAGAAAATATACATTTATCTCTTTGATTGCTGTGGTCTATATAAATGACCAATCATTCATAAAGTCAATCTAATGATCTTCTGTTGTGTCTACTGATTGAGCATTCGCCTATTGGGCATCTGGGCAATTTATCACTCTTCTCTGTTCCAAGTATTACTGCCACGAATGCCTTTTTTGAGAACGGAATTCATTTTTCCTCTTTCTATCTCCCCCCCTTCCTTCTTTCCTAGTCTCTTGTCCCTTTCGGGATTATAGAGAGTGAGGTTGAGAAACCTCCCTTCCTCGGTTGGTCCAGGATCAACCAACTTTCCACTCTCCAAGTGCCGTGTGAGGGCATCTGTGTCTTCTGTGATAAAAGAAAGTCAGTGACCAACTCTGGGCCCAGGGCAGTTAATTCACGCATGTGTGTAGAGAAGGAACAAGGGATGGTGGGGGGGGGAGGACCTTGAAAGGTGTTGAACAAACAGCTTCTTTCATAAAGGTTTTGCAGGAGAAAAGAAGAGCCCTTCATTTTGAAGTGTAATGAGAGGACAGAAAAGCAAAATAGAAAACACAGGCATGAATATGGATACAGCTCTCCACACGGCCCCGCTGACTAGAAAATGACAAGGAAAAGACTATCAGGGCTTCTATTACAAAGGTGATGGGCTGGATGTAATTAGGGATTAATCTGAAATTTCTAGTACGTACCCAGTGTCTTGGAGCTTGACAAGCTGCCATCTGTCCAAGATCCCCAGGAGGAGCAGTGTGGCTGGCTTAATCGGGGAGGGGGTGTCGGGGGTGGGGGGGCTGCCCATAGCAAGCCACTTATCAGGGTGCTAATGAACAGGGAGGCCTTCTAAGGGGGGACCTGGAGTGGTGGTGTCACTTTCCCTTTGTTGTGTGCACATTAGCTGGCATCTCTGCAGGGGCGGTGACTTGTCAGCAAGGAGACCAGTTGCTAGGTAACCAGGGAATTATGAGGGAAGCCCCTTCCCCCAGCCCCAGGGAAGCAGAGTGCCAAGGGGGCTCTGAGAAGGATTTGGTGGTTAGAAACAAACAAAAACAACTACAGCCTTGAAGATGAAAAGATTAAGGGCTACCCTAAGGAGTAGCAGGTGACTGTTTGGCGGGGGTGGGGGGGTGGTGGAGTGGAAGGCCTAGATAAGTGGAAGGAGGGGGAAGGAGGGGCCAGAGAATAAAAGAGGACAAGTATTAAAAAGGGAGATAGGGAGAAGATTGTGGGGGAAGAACGCATCTCCATCAGTTCCAGAAATGACCTCATTACGAGAAGGGTACCAGAGTTTCCATCAACTCCAGGGGCCTCAGAAGCTTAGGACAGTCTGTGCAAAAACCAGGCGAAGTATGGTCTCTGGACCAGCCATGTCTTAACTGGAGACTTGTTGGAAATGTATCAAACCCCACCCCAGGCCTACTGGTTCAGAAACTGTGTTCTAACAGGTGATTCAGAAACATACCAAAGATTGAGAGCCCCTGCCACAAAGAGATGAGGTGGCTTTTGGAGGGTGAAGAGGGGGGTGTCAACGCAGATTGCACCAGGCAAAGTTAAATGGGCAAGGAAAACTTTATGCAAGACTATTACAAAAAGGAGAGAGGTCGGAACAACTCAGTCTGAACTCAATTGCCCTGCCCCAGAGGAGGCGAGGGATTTTACAGACTGGGGTGAGGGGCACCTGGGTGGCTCAGTCGTTGGGCATCCGCCTTCGGCTCAGGTCATGATCCCAGGGTCCTGGGATCAAGCCCCGCATCGGGCTCCCTGCTCAGCGGGAAGTCTGCTTCTCCCTCTGACCCTCCCCCTGCTCGTGTTCCCTCTCTCACTGTGTCTCTCTCTGTCAAATAAATAAATAAAATCTTAAAACAAACAAACAAACAAAAAACATTTGAAGACTGGGGTGAGCTAGTGGCAAAGTATGAGAGGATGTTAGTGGGAGACAATGGGGGGGCGGAGAGGAGTCCTAGTTCATTTGTGTTTGCTAATAAACTTCTATTTTTTTTCCTAAAGATTTTATTTATTCATTTGACAGAGAGAGCAAGAGAGCACAAGGGGGTGGGGAGCAGAGGCAGAGGGAGAAGGAGGCTCCCCACTGAGCAGGGAGCCCGGACGCGGGGCTCCATCCCAGGACTCTGGGATCATGACCCGAGCCGAAGGCAGACGCTTAACCGACTGAGCCACCCAGGCACCAAACTTCTTCTATTTTATGACAGGAGGTAGTTTTACAACTTGGAGCAAGAGATCTAGCTGAAGTCAGCCCCTTGCTGTCCCACAGAGACTGGAGATAGAGGAATTATCTCCTTTGATGATTACATTTCAAAGAGATGGTCCCTAGGTCCTAGAGAAAGACCTTCCTGCATTGTAACATTGGTAAGAGGCTTTAAAAAGGATTTATATACATCTCAAAGGGGCAGAGAAAGAATTTACCAGTTTTCTAATGAAAATGCTCTAAGAAAAAGGAGGTCAGGAAGAAGTCTGTCTGGAGTTTTTAGAAAAACTGATGGGAATGGTAAGGCTGTCTTGGTCAGGGGGGGAAAACAGACGCCTAGCACAGTCAAGGGAACGTTGTCGCCTCTTTGAATTGAATTCTGTCTTTGAATTCTCTCGCTTCTCTTTGTAATCTTAACCCAGCACGGTACTACGTCCTACAGAGCCATAGTGGATGTGACAGAGATGAAAGGCAGCTTATTCCAGAAGACACCGTTTCAGGGGAATGGACAGGAGGGAGAAGGATGGAGCGTGCACTGGGGTGGGATGCAGAAAAGCAGCTTGCACTGAGCCTCCTCCCTCTCAGTTTGCTGGTCTCACTTCTTTCAGGGGCAAACAGACCGGGACACACAGAGAGGGAGGGCAACTTGGGCTCGCTTTGTTTGACTCTCTCTCAAGGTTTTCCGAAGCGCTGATGCTATTTGCTTACAACAATGTGGCTGTGGGTAAGATAAGAAGCCAGCTGAAGCCAGGGCTTTTCTGCTGCACTAACACTACCTTGGAGGGACTCGGCCAAGGTGAATTGTCCTCCAAGACGGATTTACAGGAAGGCTTCGTGCCTCTACCTGGGGGGTTCCTGGGGACATGGTTGCCCTTGTATTTGGGCATTAGAAGTCCTGCCAGAAGGCTGGCTTTCTTCCCATTCCCATTGTCTGCCGTGGGCGTGCTTCTTCCACATAGCTGGTGACTGAGCATGCAGCACTGATTGGGCTTGAACTGTTACAAAGGACAACAGGCTTTCGCTAGTGACCTTTTAGATAACCTGCCTTTTTGGCTCGGGGAGGGGACGGGCGGGGAGGAGGGGGGGTTCTTGGAATGGTAAAGAGGCAGCTGTTCCCGGAAATGCAGCCAAGAGGCCTGGCATGGGGCCTTGGGCAATGTGCTATGGGAGGCTGAGCAGCCCCTCTGTGCCCAGCCCTGGTCACCACACGCCCTGCAGCACCTTCGCTCAGCTAACCAGCCTCCTGCTTGGAACAAGGAGCGAGGCTACCAGGGCCACAGGGCTCTGAGGCTGGGGCTGGGCTCATCTGAGTAGCGGCGTCTGCTACAGCCTACCTGCTTTGTCAGTTGCTTCTGGCCCAACCAAATGGTGACATGTAGTAAATAGAAAAGCTCTGGAAATGTCCATCGTTATCACTTAATCTTGTGATCCTTTCCTTGCGTGTTTCCTTAGACTGGGGGGTTCTCTGGGCAGGGCTGAGTCCCAGGCTAATGCAGGTGCCAGTGTGTGAGAAGGAGAACTCCTTGGTCCACTGTCCTGCTGCCTCTTGCCATCTGTCATTTCCTCCAGAACAATGTTTCTGACCCCAAAAAGGTTTTCCTTCATCATGCTTAGGAGTTTGAGAACTGCTCCCAGAAGAACTATCAGAAGATGGGCAATCTTGGTCATATTATAGGGATTAATAGGGATTCATTTAATAAAAAAAAAAAAAAAAACTAAATTAGACAGAAAAGAACATCATCTAGCATTGTAACATTGGTAAGAGGCTGCACATGGTAACATTTTTTTGCTTGTTTGTTTGAATTGCCACCGATGCAACAAATGGAGGGACAATGCTCATTTGTGATAAAGATTTACAAAATAGCCAAACCAACATTTTAGTGTGAGATAAGAGATTAATGCAACTGCACGTAACTCACCAAAGCAATTATTTAGTGAGGGCTTACTGCGTGCTTGGCAGGCACCCGACCAGACACAGAACTGCTAAGAGCACATTTGCGTCCTGTGGGTCTCTGTAAGTCAGATGCCCTATTGAAGAACAGAAGCCCAATGAGCCTGGAATTGTGCACATCAAAATAACATTTTCAGGGCTGATAGTTTTAAGAGGCCCATTTAAAAGACACTATCTTAAATACATTTAAAAACAACATTACACAGTTCCCATTTTAAAGTGTTCATCCTGTGGAATAAAGAAATTTTCCTTATGCTATAAACTCTGAACCCAGCTAAACCGAGGACCGATCTGGAGAAATTGGTTGTAGCCATAAGAGAAAAAGCCTGGAAACAAACCATAACCCTCCCAAGTGTCTTTATTCCATCTAATTCTAAGGAGCAAGCTGGGAAGCTCTTGTAAGCATTTGCATTGCAAAGCAGTCTGGAAATTGGCCTTGTTTAAACAGGCGCTCCTTGCAAGGCCGCCCTCCTGTCTCCCACCCTTGGCAGCCACGAGCTGCCCCGGATAAAAGAAGCTGACACGTGAGCGTTGCCGCTGAAAAGAAGCCTTTGAGCCGCTCAACTGTTTAACTAATTAATGCAGTTCTCCCCCTAAGGTTAGCAATGAAGGGGGGTGGATTTGTGAGCGATACACCACTTTGGGTCTATTACACGTTGGCAAGAGAGACGCAAGGTGAGCGCGCTGTGTGCAGTCCTGCCAACGTCGGGCGGAATCCTCCCCAGTCCCTGGCGTTGCGTGGATCACAGCGAGGCCTGGGGCTGCAGGGCGGCTCTCCATGGGTCGGTAACAACAGGAAAGGCCCAAGCTGCTTTTGATCCTGGCAGAAATCAGAAGGAAAAAAAAATCTGCAACTCCCACCGTGGAACTTTTGTCGTCTACACTGGGAGATTTAAAAACTAAGCAGACCTTTGAGAACACTACAAAGTGACCCGAGACAAAGGCAGAGAGCTCCCAACGCAAACAATTGCTTATGTTGGAGGCCAAGTGTTTGCTTCAGTCTGACGGCCAGACCCAGAAATCCAGGGAATGGAGGCCGGCGAACAGGGGTGGGGGGAGGTGGGCGGGCTGGGTGGGGAGGAGCCAGTGTCCTGTTGTGTGACGATCTGCGTGTCCCATTTCTCCCCTTCTCCCTTTCCCTCCAATTATGCCAACTAGAGCCAAGCCCATGAAAACTTGTGAAGAAAAATCCAGGTTCAGTATCCTGCACTAACCTCCCCACTTTATTATTATGTTTTGTTTATTTATTGTTGTTGTTGTTGTTATTTTCCTGTATTAGTCTGCTTGGGCTGTCATGACGAAGTACCACAGGCTGGGTGACTTAAACAATGGAAATTAATTTTCTCATGCTTCTGGAGGCTGGAAGACGAAGATCAAGATGGTGGTAGAGCCTTTCTTCCTGGCTTGCAGACAGCCACCTTCTCACTGTGTCCTCCCCTGGCCTCTCCCCCTCCTCCTCTTCCAAGGACAGCAGTCTTAGTGGATCGGGGCCCCATCCTCATGACCTCATCTAACCTTAATCTAACCACCTTAAAGACTCTGTCTCCAAATACAGTCACAATGGGGGTGAGGCTTCAGCATAATGGAATTTGGGGGACACCATTCTGTCCATGGCACAACTCTTTCCTCTTCTTTCCACATTTGCAGGCCTATCCTTTTTATTTCTCTCCCTAAAACTCTACCAAAACTTCACTCAGGAAGGTGTGTAGCTGGCAGGGCCCTAGGCTTATGGGGGGTGGAGAGCTGGGTGCTGGAAAGGTGTCCTTTGTTAGGGGCTCCTGAAGACATGATGAGTGCAGTGGCTGGGGTACAGGGCCGAGCGTAGGCTGGGACATGGGGTGCTGCAACTAAGTGGTCACTACCCTGTCTATCGCCTTTTTACATTCAGCTTTTAGAAAAGGAGAGGCATACGTGTTTCCATTTTCTCATTCCCATTCGTTCTCCAACCTAGCCTGGTTTTCTCCACAATTCTGAAATGTTTTTTATTGAGATGGCTAAAAACTGCCTGCTGAACATCTCCCTGCATTGCACTGTAAAGGAACACCCCCCTCCATGTTCTCTGCTCTCACACTGCTACACGGACAACACTTCTCACACCACATGTGTGCGTTTATTGCCACACTGATCAATTCTGCAACACTGCCTGGGGGGCCTATCATTCGATTCAGTTCTGACCCTACTAGGAGATCATGTCAGATCCCACAGGAAGTGCACAGCAGATGCCAACTGCAAGTCTAGGTTATCACCTGCGCCTTTGACCTAGCCGCTATACATCAGAGGTTGCAATGATCACCCCTCCCATTTGATTAATTTTCTAGAGCAGAACTCACAGAACTCTGGAAAACAGTTTATTTACTAGCTTACCAGTGTGTTATAAAAGGATGAAATTCAGGAACAGCCAGATGGAAGAGATGCACAGGGCCAGGCATGTGGGAAGGGGCGAGGACCTTCCACATGCCCTCTCAGGGAGCCACTCTCCCCACACCTTCATGTGTTCACCCCCCAAGGAGCTCTCTGAACCCTTTCCTTTTAGGTTTTTACGGAAGCCTCATTAGGTAAGGATGACTGATTGAATCACTGGCCATTGGTGATTGATCCAAGCTCCAGTCTCTTTCCTCCGGGGAGGGGTGGTGTGCACGTGCGTGTGTGCACGTGTGTGTGTGTGTGTCTGAAAGTTCTAACCCTCTAATCACAGGGTTGGTTCTCCTGGCAACCAGCCCCCATCCTTATGGGCTTTCCAAAAGTCACCTCATTAACATAAACTCAGGTGAAGTTGAAAAAGGTTTGTTATAAATAATAAGACACTCTTTTCACCTTTATGGCTCTGGAGCTATTTCAGGAACTGAGGCCAAAAGACAAAATACTATAACAAAAGACGATCCCATTGCTCTTATCGCCTTGGAAATTCCAAGGGTTTTAGGTGCTCTGTGCCAGAAACTGGTATGAACACCAAATGTACATTTCTTATTATAAATCACAATATCATATACACCTACACACACTTCATTCATTCATTTAAGCATGCATTCCACTGAGCATCGCATGAAGCCACGACCCAGCTTCCCCACCTTGGCCCAACGAGGGCCCTGCAGACAAATGGATCTTCAGCTCTTGGATCATCTCCTTACTTGACTGGGTTGTGGGATTGTACATAAAATTTCTCTCTTCTTACATTTGAATTAGAAAAGTGCTATTCAGCTTTTAAACACTGTCTGTCGCCCACATGATGTCATTTTATCTTGGGGAGTAGGAACATGATAAAGTCGCTTTATTAGAACAATGCCATGGCTGTTGCAATTCTGCATTTTGGGAGAGGAGCAGAATTCCTCTTAGATGTTGATGGTTCTTTTCTTTAGAAAAATACCTTGCGGGACGCATGGGTGGCTCAGTCAGTTAAGCGTCTGACTCTTGGTTTCGGCTCAGGTCATGATCTCAGGGTCATGATATCAAGCCCTAAGCCCTGAGCCCTGCATCAGGCTCTGTACTCAGTGGGGGGTCTGCTTGAGCTTCTCTCTCTTCCTCTCCCTCTGCCCCTCCCCCAGCTTGCGCTTTCTCTCTAAATAAGTAAATAAAATCTTAAGGAAAAAAAAAGAAAAAGAAAAATACCTTGAGGGGTGCCTGGGTGACTCAGTGGGTTGAGTGTCAGACTCTTAGTTTAGGCTGAGGTTATGATCTCAGGGTCCTAAGATTGAGCCCTGTGTTGGGCTCCATGCTTAGCTTGAGGTATGCTTGAGATTCTCTTGCTCTGCTCCTCTCTCCGCTTGCACTTTTTCTCTTTCTCTCTCTCTAGAATAAATAAACAAATCTTAAAAAAAATACCTCGAAAGGCCTTTTGGAAGTACATGGTGGGACCTCATGAGGCAAGTGTTGTGGGAGAACTGCCCACTGCAGTGTGTTCACTCACGTGAACGCCAGAGCATTGCCCTGGAAGCTTGCACCAAAGAGGGCTTGGGGGAGCCAGATAACTTGGAGAGGAAGAAAGGTGGAGAAGAGTCTCTACAGAGAGAGGTGACCTGAACAAAACTGGCAGAGTTGGAACCCAAGGGATAAAATGGTCCTTGCTATTACGGAATATTCAGTTTTAATTATTTCTAGCCTTATGCTCTTCAGTGGTCTCCTCCTTTATTTGCAAATACAGGCACACCCCGGAGATGTCACGGGTTTGTTTCTAGACCACCCAATACAGCGAACATCACAATAAAGCAAGTCAAATGGATATTTTGGTTTCCCAGTGCATATAAAAGTTATGTCTACACTATACTGAAGATTATTAAGTGTGCAAGAGCATTATGTCTAAAAAGAGTATGTACCTTATTGCTAAAAACGCTGTCATCTGAGCTTTCAGTGAGTCATAATCACTGGTCACAGATCATTGTAACAGATATTATAATGATAATGAAAAAGTTTGAAATATTGTGAGAGTTATCGAAATGGGACACAGAGACACGAAGTGAGCAAATGCTGTGGGGAAAATGGTGCTGATGGACTTGCTCCAGATAGGGCTGCCAACAACATTCAATTTGTAAAAAATGCAGTATCTGCAAAGCGCAATAAAGCGAAGCACAGTGAAATGAGCTGTGCCTGTATCTGGTAAATGTCTGTTCTACTTACTGGGCCACTGGGACTTGGAAAATGGAGTGACCGTGGTCACGCACAGAGGGTGATGGTGAGGGAGTGGGTGGAGAAGGGAGGAGAACAAGCTGGATCCCGATTCTCCAAGGCTCACGCAAGAGGTGAGAGACAGACCCTTTAGCACCCGCAGGCTGGGCACCGACCTTTAGACAATCCGTTCAACACCGTCGCCTCGCTGTCCCTTCCTCTCATTTCCTTGGCTCTCATCCCCCGGCCTGTCTCAGCCACTTGCTCCCACTTCATAGGTAGATCTTGTGAGCAGAAATTGCTGCCTCTCTTCCAAGGTTTTGGCTTCAAGCATCCTAATCGCCGATTACCCTTACATATCCTTCCTGCTCACTTCCTGCAGCACCTTTGCTCTCAAAACAATCAAACACGCATGGATTTTCATTTTTCACCCACTGACTTTCCCATCCTTGCATTGCTGTTCACCCTTTCATGACCTCACTCATTTCCTAACCCAGCCGAGGGTCTTTGGGTCATCCTTAAAATCACCATCAGCTCCTTCTCCTTGCATTAAAATTTCCCCTAGCCCTCGTTAAATTGAACTCTCTCCCTCCTCTGTGCCTGCACCCAAAGAAGAGCTGGGAAAAGTCACACGTGGTCCTGATTATTCTCACTTTAAATTCATGAACTCGAACTTCAAGCGGGTAGACTCAGACTGGGTCCAATCAGGCAAACAGAAACTACTCTGAGCGTCTACAACAGTGGGAATCCAATACAGGGAATTGGTCCCCTGAGGGATGGATGGACTGAGAAGTCAAACTGGCTGAGGAGGCACCCTGCAGGTTAGCAACAAACAACATGAAGCTCTACCACCTTTAGGTTGGAGACAGAGATGGAGACAGCATCACCAGAGCCCAGGACCAAAGGCACCAGGTGATGCGCAAAACAATGGTGAGTGTGCTGGGAGGGAGCTGGAGATAGAGAAGAGAGGCAGACAGGGCCAGGTAAGATGTGCAAGCGGAACAAGATGGAGAAATTCCTTGGCTTTGTCTTCCTCTGCCCTCTCAGCTCTCTTAAGGTTTCCATTGGCCAGCTGACGGAGGAGCCTGGGAGACACGGAGCAGGGCAGGGAAAGGATGAGGAGAGATGTAGGGAGAAACAGGACTGGCACAGTCCCTCCCTTTTGTTCCTCTGGCTCTTCTTGTCCTTTCAATCTGTGTGGGTCAGAATTCAGTCTGAGAAGCAGAAACATGTGCGTGCACACGCACACACACACGTATGTTTCCGTTATTGTTTGGGCTATGATAATAGAGTATCAGAGACTGGGTAGCTTATAAACAACAGACATTTATTTCTCACAGTTCTTTAGCTGGGAAATCCAAAATCAACATGTCAGCAGATTTGGTGTCTGGCAAGGCTTAGTTCCTGGTTCAGAGATGACCCTCTTTTCACGATGTCCTCACATGGTAGAAGGAGTGAGGGAGCTCACTGGGGTCTCTCTTACAAGGGTACTGGTCCCATTTATGAGGCTTTACCCTCATGCCCTAATCACCTCCCCAAAGCCCCCTCCCCTACCAACACATTAGGGGTTAAGATTTCCACGAATTTTAGAGAGACACAAAAATTATATATATATATAGGGCTTTTATAGGAACTTGAACTTGTGAAGTGTGGGACCTGGTTATCCAGTCTCTAGGTGGCTATTGCTTCTGTTGCTGGCTCCTGATGTCAGTAGGGCAGGCAGTTGGGAAGGGAAGATGTGAGGGGAGGAAGCAAGGACATACTAGACTATCCCAGGATGGCCTGAAACCATGACGATGGAATGCAAGTCATGTCAGCCTTTCATCTCCCCCCACCTCCAGCCTGCTTGATGGGAGTGATATATGGTACAATCTGGTGCCCTTCATCCCAGGATGAAACGTACACCTGGCCCAGAGTCAAAGAGGCTGAGGAAGGAGATCTGCCAGGGGCAGAGGAGCTGCGGGCCAGCTGGGCCCCATGCCACCAAGGAGAGCCAGCACACGAGGGCCGTGTACATGAGTGGCGACAGCCCCTTGTATTCTGTAGGGCTGACCTTCTAATACAAAAAGAAGAAAATTGCTGCTTCACTTCAGCCTTCCGAATCTCACACAAAATGTCCTTGTGGCCCAGATGAACCCAGAACTTCTCAGAAAGGGGACATATTTCTAGCTTAACTAAACCAACACTATACAAACCCACCGGATACATCTCAGGATGGAGTTTGTATTCTTCTTTTAATGACACTTAGATTTAATTCCAAATTAAGAAAGTAGCAAAATAACGCTTCCATCTATCACACTGTAACTGTCTCTCATACAACCAAAAACATACTCCTCCAAAAGATGACCCAGAGTCCCCTTTCCCTCTTTGGGTGATAATTATTTGTCTTTCTCACAGAATTATGTTGTCTCTGGGAAATAGAAGTTTAAAAATTATGAATGCATTTATGTTGGATGGTAGGTGAACGGAAGAGGGGAAAAGAAAAAACTAGTTACTGTAGACACAACTTCACATCAAAATAAGAGAGAAATGCTCCTAACTACCACCATTGTTGTTTCCACAGTGGATCATATGGTCTTCGCTGACATTTGTAACTACCTTCCTCCTTTACTTCCTTCATATTTCCTTTGTCCCTAGCAAATTTGACTAGACATGATTCCTTGTCTTCATTCCCAAGAGGTCTGGGCCATTGGCAGTCCTGATAATGTAGTTTTCTGTGGACTTCAATGCAAGGCCTGAGAGTACTAAGAGACACGGAGGGAAACGCCTGCATTCCAGACATACTCCTCGGGAGGAACCCAAATTCCCCTCGAAAATCAGGACCGATCACCTCAGCCAGTACACACCCCCCTTCTTTTTCTGTTGATTCCCTGGCATGAAGAACCCAAAGTGGCCAGATGGCACGTTTAACGCAACCATTGTTGTGTCTCCTGGTGGCAGCATTCCTTCTTTGGGAACTAAAATGTCTAGGCCAACAAAGCTCGAAGTTGTAGGGATGGGAAGCAGAACTTCCCTAGAGAATGTCCCCTTTCCCTAAGTAATCCTTGCGTCCCCTGGTAGCAGGTTGATGACCAAAGACACTTCCATAATGGAAGGGGCACACTTTGTTCTCGTTAAAATAGATGCTTATTCTGGACACCGATTCCCCTTCCCTGCCTGCCACGTGTCTGACAAAACCATGACCCTGCCTGTGCAGTTGGCCTCGTAAGAGCGGCATATGGACCCCGCTGTGGCGCCTGCACCCCAGGACTTGACGTGACCGTGACAGAACACCCGAGTGCAGAAATCTTGTCTTGAAGAAACCAAGTTGCCCTTTCGAGGGCCGAAGAGGCAGCGGGCAGAGAATGGCTTAGGCTGTTGACTAGTGCTCGTTTGCCCTCTGAGGGGATGGCAGGGCAGTCTGGGAAAAAGCAGGGGCTAGAGACTCATAGCCACCCAAATGAGCACACAATCTCTTCCCAGCTCAGGGAAACCCAGACCTCCATGCCCGGGCCCTGTTGGCCACCATCACACAGGAACTGTCTTCTTTATTCTCTAATTAGGCATTTCCCTTGTCTCCCCTCTATAGTTTTCCCTCTGGGAAGGGACAACTTCTTCGGGATATCTTAATTCTCTATGACCTTCTTCTAAACGAGGCACCATGGAGCCTGGCCCAGGGCACTCCCAGGTTGAACAGACCCTCTGGCCTGAACTTTCAACCTGGGGACAATTCTGCCACCCCTACGGCCCCCCAAGGTATGTCAAGGAGATCCGGGTAGCCATCTGCAAATCACCTCCGGGGTAGAAAGCCCGGCGAACGAGGGAGTTCTATGACCTCTAGGAGTGCTCGGCATTGGAGGGGGTTCAAAAGAGAGACATGAAGGGAAATGGGGCTTTTCATAGAGAAGCAGATAGCTGGTGGTGTTGTAGTTAGCTCATCAGTTAGAGACACATAGAGATCCATCAGGGCTACGATGTGAGCCCCTGGGACAGACCATTTTGCAATTACTTGGATTGCTTCAGCTGTCTTTATCCTTAACATTACATAATTGATGAAGTTCTTGAAGTGAACTTCCTGAGCACATTGTGACCTATGACTTTTTCCTATGCCCTCTTGGGGCCAAAATTAAACAAAAAATTTTTGCCCATTACTCATGATTTTAAAAAATAAGTGATTGGGTTCTGTTATGGACTGAATTGTGTGCCCCCTCCCTGACTCATATATTGAAGCCCTGATCCCCAGTACCTTAGAATGGGACTGTATTTGGAGATAGGGCCTTCCATGAGGTGACTCAGTTAAAATGAGGCCACTAAGGAGGTCCTAATCCAGTCTGACTGGTGTCCTTATAAGAAGAGGAGATTAGGACACACACAGAGACAGCAGGGATGCACATACAGAGGACACAGCGAGAAGGCAGCTAACTGCAAGCCAAGGAGAGAGACCTCAGAAGAAAACAAACCTGCCAACACCTTGATCTTGGACTTCCAGCCTCCAGAGCTGTGAGAAAATAGATTTCTGTTGTCTAAGACACCCAGTCTGTAGTACTTTGTTATGGCAGCCGGAGCAGACTCAGGTCCCTGAGACCAGCATGTGTGTGCTGTGTGAATGCTGCTTGCTTGCGTGCGTGTGTGTGTATGTGTGTGTGTGTGTGTGTGTTGGGTAAATGGCGGGGAGGGGACATGTCTGGGAAACGGTCCACCAGTTGCTATGGGGGAGGATTGCAGGCCCCGATTCCACCCCCCAGCTTGGCTCCTGCCCTCTCTCTTCAGGACGCACTATTCCCTGATGTGGGTGGGACTAGTGCCCTTGTGTCAGGGCTGGAGAGAAAATAGAATCAGAGATGTGGGTTAGCAGTAGGATGGGAAGGAAGAAAGAAGCAAATTCATTTATAGTCTGCGGAGAGCCAACCAAGGATCCCGGTGGGAGACAGGGCCAGGCAGAAGGCTTCACTTTCCTAAATAGAACTCTGTTTTGACATTCTCCTTGCAGCTGTTCTCCCCCACGCTTGTCTGTCTCTCCAAAAGCACTAATAAAATCCAGCAGATTTTAGCCTCTCACTGCGCCATCTGGTGGCGCTCAGGGAGAGGTACAGTGGTTCTTGTGCACGCAGCCCCGTCTCCCCAAAACTTCCAGAACTGCCTTCTGTTCCATAAGAGTGACAGAGAGGTAGATACAAAGACCTTTGGGAAGAAGGTGATAGTGCAGAGAGCACTGGGCTGGAGTCAAAAGTGGACTCTGGCTCTGCATCTGATTAGCTGCATAATCTTGGGCAAGTTAATTCATTTCTTGGTGCCCGAGCTTCTTCACGTAAAACAAAGAATATGGGTCACTAATACCAACAGGATTTTGTAGGATTCGAGGAGATAAAAGTCCCAGGAACAGTACAGGAATGTGGTGCCTCAGTAAATGTTTTATCCCTCCTTCCCTTCTTCATTCTTGTAGTCCTCCCTCTCCCGCTCCCCACCACAACTTACATGATTCTGTAGATAATCAAATGTTATTACTGCTGTAGGCACTGCTCTCTTGATTTTAGCGGTGGGGTTAGGAGGCCTGGAAATACCTGAATCTGCAGGTTGGGAGAACAGGAGCACGTGGGTCATGGGAGTCCCGGCTGAGACTGGGGGACCCCCAGGCACTGCCCTTGAAGGAATCAGAGCTAGTGTCTCGGGCCTGACCTTGACTTCTCATTTTAGAAGAGGGCCCTGCCTATTGACGATCAGGAACAGGAGATGGGGGGCATGGATAACTGTTTTACATTCTTACTTTTTGAGATCTCCTCCAGGCCTGGGAATATGATGAGTCCATGAACTAAAGCAACATTGATAAGAACACGAGTCAAAGGCCCCAGTTATCTAAATAATGCAAAACAGATGAATATTATGCTCATGTAGAACATCTTCAATTTGGGTTAAAGGTAAGAGGGAGGAGATAGAGGAGAGTTCTATGTTGAGAAGGGACTCCAACATATTTGAAAATAACGAAAACATTTTCCCCATACATTAAAAAAACTTCTGATGCCATCTCTCCTGTATCTTACTGGGGTAGAGGGTGTGTTTCTGTATGTAGCAGCTCCTGCAGCCCTCACGTACTCTCCTGGGGGGGCACCTTTGTCTTCTCTAACATGCTATTCTTGGAATACATGATGTAGCCGGGCAAGGGTCCCACCTGAAGACCTGGAAAGTATTCATGACAGAGGAAAGAAGAATGCGGGATAGACCTCAAACCCTCCTGGGGGTTTGCAGCCTTAAGACCAACCACCTTGCCCGTCTTTGGTGACCTGGGCTCCCTCTTCTTGCCCTATACAGTGGATCCACAGACCCTTGAAACTGAGCCCCCTCCTTTTATCTAATTTCTATCTCAGTAACCCTACCTGCTTGCTCAAGTTCAGAGACCAGAAATGTGGGAATCCTTAAGTCCTGTGTACCCTCTACCTTACCACCCTTCTTAGACATTTCTAGCATGCCGTCCCAATGTTCTTGGCTTCATCTCTCTCCTGAGTCCTCCACCTCGGCTCCACTGGGATGGACTGACTCCCCGGGGAGTATCTGTAATCTGCCACCTGAGAGCCACCAGCCATCCTCCTGGCGTCCGTGGCTCCTGTCTGAAGTGCCACACGGCGGGGCACGGGGTGGTGTCAAAGGGGCAAATGGTACATCCTGGAAGGTGGAGTCATTAACTCGCAATGAGGTTGTTCCCGGGACTGCTCAGGCGTGATAAATGACTTCAAAGTTTAGGGGTTGAGAACACCCACGGAAGTAGGCTCATCGGTTATTTGGGTCAGTAGGCCACCGCAGGACTGGCTCGTCTCTGCCCCTCAGTGTCGGAGGCTGCAGCTGGGGAGCCAGCCTTGGGCCGGGAGCGGCTGTGTGATCGTGCACGAGAATGCCCACACCCGGGTCTGGCAGCTGCTGCTGGCTGTTGCCTGGGCCTGCAGGCGGAGCTGCCAAGCACGGCCTCCCACGCGGGCTCTCTCCGTGTCCCGGGCTTCATCGCAGCGTGGCGGCCGTGGGGTAGCTGACTTCCGACCGGGCCGCTGAGGGCTCTGAGCACAGGCGCTTACCGAGCGAGGCAGCCGCCGCAGGGCCTTTGACCACCGAGCCTTGCAAGTCGTAGAACAGCACTTCCGCTGCCTGCTCCCGGCTGCGGGCGCGCTCTTCACACCAGTCCGGACTCACAGGAGACGATGTAGTCCCCGCTTCATGGTGACAGAAATCTCAAGGAATTTGGGGATATGTATTAAAACCGCCCCAGGGTAAACTTTGACCAATGGGAGACAGGACATAGAAGATACATTTTCCTTTCCTCCCTTCAGAGGACCTCCCGAGGCGCTGTCTCCCACGGCCTATCCGCAGGCATCCCGAGCGCCTGGCTGCCTGCGGCTCAGCGGGGGCGGTGGCCCAGGTGGAAACCCCCTCTTCTCGTCATTCCGCCCTTTCCCTTCGCTCCTGCGGCCCGGCTGTTGTGCTGCCCAAATAAAGCATCGGCATTGACGTCTCGCCTCTGGTTCTGTGCTCTGGAGACACGGGCTAAGCTGCCATCCACAGCCTGTCACCAAATCTGATCTGTGCTTTTATTTTTTTATTTTTTTTTATTTATTTGAGAGAGAGAGAATGAGAGAGCAAGCACATGAGAGGGGGGAGGGTCAGAGGGAGAAGCAGACTCCCTGCCGAGCAGGGAGCCCGATGCGGGACTCGATCCAGGGACTCCAGGATCATGACCTGAGCCGAAGGCAGTCGCTTAACCAACTGAGCCACCCAGGCGCCCTTATTTTTTTTTTTTTAAGATTTTATTTATTTATTTGACAGAGATAGACAGCGAGAGAAGGAACACAAGCAGGGGGAGTGGGAGAAGCAGGCTTCCCGCGGAGCAGGGAGCCCGATGCGGGGCTTGATCCCAGGACCCCGGGATCATGACCTGCGCCGGAGGCAGATGCTTAACGACTGAGCCACCCAGGCGCCCCCGACTGTGCTTTTAAATATCTTTCTTAGCCATTCACTTTTCTCCACCCACCCTGACGCTCTCCACCCTCGCTGCCATCTTCTCTTGCTTAGACCACAATATGCCTTCCTCACAGATCCCTTTCTGTCTACTCTCGGGATTCTCCCCCATCAGTCCACACCGAAGTCAGAGTGATCTTTTTGGAACAAATCTCGTTACAACATGGGCCCGCTTAGAACCCGCATCCTCATTATGCAACAGGGCTTCTCAGCCTCAGCACTGCTGACATTTTGCGTGGGATCATTCTTTGTGGTGGGGCCTGGGGCCTGTCCTGTGCAATGTAGGATAAAGTTTAGCAGCATCCCTGACCTCGCCTCACTAGTTACCAGTAGCACCTCACTCCCCAGCCAGACGCTGTCAAATGTCCCCAGGGGTGGGGGTGGGGGTGGGGCGCAAAATCGTCTTAGTCGAGAACCTCTGGTCTAAAGTCAGCACCCTCAGCATGGCCCTGTGCGGGCAGGCCCCGGCTCCCCGGCTCCGCCCCCCCCCCCCCCCCCCCCCCCCCCCCCGTCTCTCGGCAACAGCCGCCTTGCACTTCTCTCAGCATTCTCTGACCACGCCAAGGCCTTTTCCTCCTCAGGCCCTTTCACTGCTGTTCCTCAGCCTGAGGCGTTCCCTTTGCTCCTCTCTCTCCACCCCAAGCACACACACCTGCAGCCCAGTCACCCAGCTGACATTTTGTTACCAGTTCTCAGCTAAAAGGCCACTTTGGGGGAAGGCTCTTCTGCCCCCCAGGCTAGGTTACTCCCCGGATGGCATCCAGGACTTCTCCTAGTACTCGTCACGATGATCGAGAATTAATTAGCTTTGTGAAGCCTTGTTAATGCTTGTCCTCACTGTTAACTGCATGACCGCAGAGTGGCTGTCTCTCTTGCTTAGCACAGAGCTTGGCAGGGGAGAGGTGCTCAGTTTGATATTGAATGAATGAATGAATGAATACTCCTTACATGTATTCTTGGGAATATTTTCAGATTCCTTCCTTTCCTTGCTTTAGATTTTTCTCGGCCACTTCAAAGCAGGGCCCTCACTCCAGGTGGGGGTGAAGGCCCCGTTCTCTGATGTTTTACCAACCAAACTGTCTACTGGTCCTGAGAATCTCTCCAGAGTCTGCCCAGCGTTCTGACCTACTCCTTTGCAACGCATTTATGTGAATATTATGGGGAGTACTCCAGAATCTTACCGAAACACTCTAGAGGCCAGAGGCGCATTGAAGGATCAAATCAAAGTCCAAGATGTTGTATTTGATTCTTTGGATCTCCCCCTGGGCTGCTGTATCCACCAAATGGGATTTCATTTGTCTTTTCTCACCTCTCATTCCTGACTACCTCCTATAGTCTCCAACAGGGATGCCAAATGTGAAGTGTCCTGTTTTGGATCCTTGTCTCTAGGGGCACAAACTGTGTTTCGATTGTGTTCAGTTTTGAACGGGTCAGGGTGAAGTCCTGGTGTTTTTACATTTAAGCACTTGTGGGTTTTGAGCCTGTTGGAGGCTCCTGAGCGTTGTAAGGCTCTTGCTGGAAATGGTCAGTATGTTGATCTCTGAGAACCTGAAAAATATTTTTTAGGGCATTGTTTAGAAATGACTTTGGCAAACAGTTTTTGTTAACTGACTTTTCTAGTTTGCTGATGTGCATTCTTGGGAACCTCTGGAAAGCCGGAGGAGGAGACTAACGGAGTGCCTGCCTGGTCCCGAAGCTCCGGCTTCCTTCAGAGGTGTGGAATCCTTGGAGTGGTGGCAACCCTGGGATTTACTCCCCCTCGTGGTTTGACAAAATATAACTTCTCTGGATGAAAAGGACAACGTTTAAGCCACAGCTCCCAGCTCTGAATGTGTGGCTGTTCAGAATCAAATTAGGGATGAACTAAGATGACGAGTCCATGCATCCTTTGAGAAGAGAATGGGAAATGGGCTCACGGAGGCAGGAGGAGGTGGGGTGCATAGACGGGCCAATGAAGCTGTTTCATCTGGAATTCTGGTCCCAGATAGGTTTGCCTGGGACCTGCCAGGGACTGAAATTGTGAGGATGCTTTGCTGACAAAGTCCCAGAAACAAATTCTGAGGATGCTTTGCTGACAAAGTCCCAGAAACAAAGGCAAGAGCCAAACGCAATCTAAGGGAAAGCGGGAGGCATAAACAAAAAGAAAGAAAAGAAAGAAAGGAAAAAAAGAAAACCATCTTTCAATCCATCTTTGAAATTCTTTATCCTCTTGCTAAGGCAGCAGAAGAAAACAGTAGCAGGGTCTCATGCTTCATGGTGTTACCCTAGGTTTTCCTGTTTGGGGCTGGCAGACTGTTTTGTTTGGTTCTGTTTCTGTTTCTGCAGGCCCTGCCCTGGCCTGGGTCTGCTCAGATGCCTGTTGCGGTGAGTCAGGTTGTAACAGGCGGCCCTGTGCTGCAATCCAGCAGTTAGTGAGTCAGCCCCGTGCAGGCTTAGTGCCGCATTTCAGAGTGAGTAAGAGCTGCTCTTAGCTGTTTGTTCTCAATCGAAGACCTTTTGTGTTTTCTCATCAAGAGGGGGATAGTTGCCCTTTCCTTTTGCCTTAACAAGCCCCAGAGAGACAGCCGGGGAACCCACAGCCCAAGCTTTTTTTCCTTAAGTGGTCCAGTCACTCAACACCATCTCCGAGCTAGATTTCTTTCCTGGCTGCAGAGGACGGCTAATGAAGGAAGCGGCGCACCAGAGACAAAGTAACACTGAAACCTTAACGGCCAAGCTGAAGAGAAATGCTATGTTTTGGGGTCGCCTGGGTGGCTCATTCGGTTAAGCGTCTGCCTTTGGCTCAGGTCATGATCCCAGGGTCCTGGGATCGAGCCCCGCATCGGGCTCCCTGCTCAGCGGGGAGCCTGCTTCTCCCTCTGCCTGCCGCGCCCCCTGCTTGTGCGCTCTCTGTCTCTCTCTCTCTGACAAATAAATAAATAAAATCTTAAAAAAAAAAAAAAAGAAATGCTATGTTTTGGGTGCAGAGGAGGTAAGCTCTCCTGCAGAGAAATCTCAGTAAGTTCTCCAAGGCAGTAGCTGGTCTTGCTGGTGTCATAAAATCCACATGATTTCTCAGTTAAATTGATATTTATTTAAAAAGCACCCTTGGTGATTCTAATGTGAGAACCATTGGTCTAGATGCACATCAAAGCCAGTTAGCGGGCACGTGCTTGTAGCTCCAACGTGGAATTAGCTGAGACATGGGCCCCAGCCAGACGTCTCTCTGCTGGTAGCTCAGGGCACCCCGTCTCCCCCAGCTCAGCCTCAGTTTCCCTCCTCTGTCTTCTCTTCCTGCCTCCCTCCAGGCACCCCAGGAATCCCTCCTGTGGAAATCCCCTTCTGGCCTCCAGCATCCCCCCCCGGCCTGCACCCCCACGACACACACCGGTCCCCTCCAGCCCCATCTCCTCCTTCCTGCCGCCACAGAAACTTCCATACCCCTTAAAAGCCTGGGCTCCACTGATGCCCACTTTGGCTTAAACGAGCTAGTTCATTCTTCCTGACTGCCCCCAACAGGGTGTGTGATCTCTCCTCTGTGGGGAGCAGTGAGATGGAGCCACCGGGTAAACTCCCAAAGACCCCTGAATCTGGTTCCTTATCTGTAAAATGAGAATAATTTACAACCTCATAGGAGTGATATTATGTGAGCCCGTGTTGCTTAACCAACGTAAAATACACGCTTAATAATGGATCCTGGATGAAGCCTAGAAATCTACATGTTTAAATCACCTCAGGTGTTAGGTGTTGGTAGTGGGTCGTGAGGACCCCACTAAGAGATATTGCTTATGATGGTGGTTCTCCTCTTTGGCTGAGCATTAGAATCATCTAGGGAGCTTTCAAAAAGTTGAGGTGCCCAGGCTGAACCTGAGACCAACGAAATCTGTATTGCTGTGAGCAGAGAGAACAAGCATCGGTTATTTTTAATGACCGCTATGTGATTCCAACGTGCAGCCAAAGCTAAGAACAAGGTTTTGGGATCAGTGGGACTGGATTCTACTGACCTTGAACAGATCACTAACCTCTGAGCCTCAGTTTCTCCCATCAGAAAAATGGGAATAAAATATGTACTTCATTGTTTGATGATGCAGATTAGTTGAGACAATTCTGCACGGGACCTGGCACGGTGCTTAGATCTTCCCTTCTGTTGAGTGGAATTGGGAGCTGGGGGGTCGTGGTGGACATCAGAGGCCCTGGCAGACCGAGGCCCTCTCAGCAGCCTGGGGCCCACCCAGAGTGCCTCGGCGCTCAGGCTCAGGGCTTATTTGCCTTTTGCCACTCTGGTTTCAGCAAATTTATGAATCCAGCTCTGGCCCGGCCCACAGGGAGCCTGGCTTCTCCCCATGGGGCAGGGCAGGGAGTTCATGCCAACGACCCCTGTTTTAAAGTACTTAATTCTACACACTAGTCAGTTAA
Source organism: Phoca vitulina (assembly GCF_004348235.1). Lineage (NCBI taxonomy): Eukaryota > Metazoa > Chordata > Mammalia > Carnivora > Phocidae > Phoca > Phoca vitulina. The sequence continues at coordinate 17,126,977 of NW_022589717.1, forward strand.
AAAAAATTAGTAACGATTAAATGAAAGAGGCAAATCAATAGTGTTAGTTCCTTTTGTTGTTGTTCAATCACCAATATGCAATATGGTCTCTCCCTTATGGGTTAAAATTTTGTTTAATGTGTGGCAACCTGGAAATATGGCCACCATTATATTATTTCCATGAGAATATGTGTTCTGAGGTGTAAACATTCTGCTTCCACATCCTCTCTTGGGACATGGGTGTAACACACATGAGTGTGCATGGGTGTGTATGAGTGTGTGGGGGTGTTTTTAGTGTGTGTGAGTATATACCAGTGTGGGTGTGAGTGTGCATGGGTGTGTATGAGTGTGTGGGTGTGGGTTTTGAAGGTGTGCATGGGTGTGTTTAGTGTGTGTGAGCATAAACATGTGTGAGTGAGTGTGTATGAATGTGCAGCGTGTTTGTGTGTGTGAGTGCACTTGTGTGAGTGAGTGTGTGTATGTGTGTGTGTGAGAGAGAGAGGAAGGCTGCATGTGCCGGGAGTTGTCAAGAATGAGAATGAGGATTTCTCGTTCTCCTCACCAGTCTCCAGATTCTGCTTTACTTTATCCTCTCCTAAGCCTCATGTAAACTTAAGACAACTCGGGCTGAGACCTTCTATTACTGTCAAAAGCCATTTTGAAGTAATTCAAGCACTCTGTTTCCATTCTTCTGGGAAATCCTTGCAGTATTGGAAATCGTAACAGCATTCTATGATCATCTGTTGCCTTGTACAATGGCCTTCTCGACAAATAGATCTCGTCTCTTCTGGGCCCACCCAGGGCGGGAGGGCGTGGGGGGAAGTGGCAGAGACAGCTGCTTCTGTGCTATTTACTCTTTTCACTCTACTACACTGGCAACTGATCTCTCTTTTTCTTTCTTTTCCACTCTTCTTTTGTCCCTGTCTTTGAGACTTGGTGGGGCATTCCTGGTATTAGGTGACAGTTTGTGTCTGAAGTTTGGTGGAACCTGATTGGCATCCTCCCTGTGCCCCGTCTGGCCCAGGGCAAAGTTCTCTTCAATGGGGAAGATGCCTTGGCCTTCCTAAGCTTCATTGTCTACACCCAGGACCACAGAGCAAAGAGCTCCAGTTTCTAAAAGGGGAGGCCATACTCGGAGGGATTGCTGCAATTCTCTCCATTTTTACACCGTGAAGTTTGGGGCATGATTTCAAATTTGGTTCATCTGAGTTTTGTTTAAACATGTGCCATGTTGCTATAGGATTCTTCAACTGGTCAGGGCTTCCGGTAAGAGAATGCAATAAACTCTGTGCACATGGAGCACCTTGCATGGTCTCTTTTCCGGTGAAGAGTATTACGGCTGTTGACGTCATAATCGCTCTGACTATTCCTGGGCATCCTGGGGAAGGGTGTGCATGCTCTGTCTCTCTCTGCCACGAGGGCTGTTGGCAGCAGCAGCCGCCTGCTACCGTGCTGGCAGAAACCAGGTGACCAGCTACCAGTTTCTGAGGGCCAGGGATAGAGTAGAGAAGGCAAGGCCAGGCACTAATTCGGGGGCATGCAATTGGTCTGAGAGGGAACATGTCTCTACTTAAAGATATCATTTCTTTTCATCTATTACCACAACTCTAAGGAAACGGTTGCATTTACAGTTTGCATTTCATGAAAACAGATCTTTCACATGGGTCAGAGTGGTTTTTATGTTGTCAGACCTTGGCCTCCCTGCCTTGCCTTACCCAGAGTATCATTTTACTAACAAACACTCATGAATAAGGTAAATTTGTAGAAACCCTTATAGATTCTTCTGAGTTTCTATAGGTAGTATAAATATTTTAAAAACTACTTTATTGGGGCGCCTGGGTGGCTCAGTCATTAAGCGTCTGCCTTCGGCTCAGGTCATGATCCCAGGGTCCTGGGATTGAGCCCCGCATCGGACTCCCTGCTCAGTGGGGAGTCTGCTTCCCCCCTCACTCTGCCTGCCGCTCTCTGTCAAATAAATAAATAAAAATCTTTAAAAAAAACCCCACTTTATTATAATTACCAATATGCTGCTTCTCCTTTTGTTTTTCTTTTCTTACAAAAACGTAAGGGATGGGACACTTACCAGAAGGATCTGTGGGGGCAATGCTTTTCATCTTCAATCCATCCAGAAAATATACAGAGAAACTCACATTTTTGCTAGTTTTTGTTCATGCTCTGCCAGTATTTCAACCATAGGATCATCTGGAAGTTTTATCACCACAGAAGGTGATGAACATTTCATTATTTAAAACTTCATTGTTTTACACCTTCCTAGAAGCAAAAACTCCACCAACTTTTAATATCTATCAAAGCAGATTACACATGAATGCATGGGGTTTCAAAGCATTTGAGTATTTTTTTTTTTTTTTTTTTTTTTTGTATCAATATCTCTTAGGATCTGGATTTGGGGACTGACTGGGATTGGCTTGGAAAAGTGAGTAGGGAATCTCAAGATTGGTCTGGAAAGTGGGAAGAAGGCAAATCAGTGGGAACCAAAGAAGGTCACTCTGGAATTGTTTTGTTTTGTTTTCCAAACTAGTTCCCTAGTATAGGTGTACCCGAGTTTCTCAAAACAGGAGCTATAAACACCTAAAGGTTGTGGTCATTGGCCAGGGGCCCTGTTCCCGGCTCCCCTCTTCCTTCTGCTGTTTCTCTTTCTCGGAGCAATCCTCTCCCTGTGAGAGCCTCTGTGTGCCCATGGGCCCAGCCCAGACCTCTTCTTTGAGGCCTGTCATTTGAGGGGGTTATTTTAGTACCCGGTGATGCGAGTTCAGATGCAGTTTAGAATCCCTGCCGTGTACTGAAGGCCAAAACCATTCAATCAAATACACAAGGAAGTTTCGGTGCTGTCCTGAACTTCTAGGATCTGCCTTCTTACATAACTGTCCTCTTCAGTGATTTCAAAACAAATGAGGGCAGAGGGAACCTAAAGGGACCAACAGGGCATTGTGAGCAGACCTGGTTTGCAACTCTTTGTAAATTAATTTTAGCATTCCTTATTCCCTATTGTTAAAAACAAGACAACCAGCCCCAAATAGAGTCACTTACGCTAAGTCCCACGTCAACAGAGACTTAACTTAATGACTGTTTCAGCTCTTGGAGAAATGGAATCTTAAACTAGTCCATCAGGAATCACCTGATCAGGATTAGTTAAGTAATCTGCCTGATGAACCCCTGCCATGCCCTAAAGGAAAGTAACCTTGCAAGAAGCAATTTATTTTTTGTCTGGTCTAACTTCCTTGTTCCACCCCCCTTCTGCCTAGAATAGTCTTTCATTTCGTATAGCTCCTCAGAGCTCCTTCCTGTCTGCTGGATGCATGAGTAGTTGAATAATGCCAATAGGGTCTTTAACATGTACTCAGCTGAGTTTTGTTTTTTAACACCATATATGTGTGGTTTTTTACAATTTTCCTTTGAACTAGTTAAAAGGTCATCTCGGTTCCCTCATTAATGAATTCGATAAAACCTTTGATGTGTTTTCATTTTATATTTGTATGAGAGGCATGATTTTTACCTTTTAAAATATATCTTTTAACATTGGGTACAGAATATGCTAAGTACTTTTCTAGATGCTGATGGAGAGCAAGAATTTTCTGGCCCCTCAAGGGTCTTTCTAGCTGGACTAAGAATCAGATTGACTTGAGGCAGATTGACGGGAGAAAGTCAAATTTAATGGTGCACTTACGAGGAATCCACATAAACATGGAAATTCCAAAAAGAGGCGAAATGACGTATACATGTCATTCTGAACTAAGGAGAAGGGGGTAGAGGTCTGGGACTTCAAAGTGAGGGAATGCACTTCACGGGAAGATGAAAAATGGTAAATGTTGGGTAAACAAGTGTTTGCTGGGCCATACAGAAAAAATGGGACATAGAGGACTCTGATCAAACAGGCCTTACTAAGTTCTTCTCTATCTACCACACCTAATACGTATCATACTGTGGTTATCTACAGTGATAGCTCGCTTCCTGAAGCAGGTTCTCTAAATTATTTTTAGGCAGTTGAGGGGGGGAGGTAAAGAGCTTTTTCTGAATCTGCTGGATTTGACCGCTGTTTAACTGAATCTTCATGCCAAAGTGGCCCATTTTGGGGTGGCCTGCCCTTGGCCCCTTACATAAAGCCCTTTTGTGTGTTTATTTAACAAACCCGGAACACAGTTTTGGATGCTATGTGCTGTTCTAAGTGCTTGATAAGTGTTAACTAATTCAATCCTCATAACAGCCCTATAGCACTTCTGTGTCCCTTCAGCCCTTATTAGCCCATCTTATCAAACTGAGGCTCAGGCTCAGCATCCTGGGCAAGGTTGTTCATCACTGAGCGCCAGGGGAGGGAGCCCAAGTGCAAACCTGGGTGAGGCTGAAGCACATAGGCCTTCTGCTGGCCCTGGGGCTCCCTCTAAGTGAGCTGGGGGGTGAGATGAGAACAGGGCCCCAACTTTATTTTGTAGGACGCAGCATCTTTAAGGAGCAAAAGGGTTGTGTTGATGGAGGGGAGGGGCTATGATAAATGGGTTCTGTAGAGAAGCCCCCAGCCAGGGAGGGATCTGCGCTGGGCCTGGTGGTGTGGGGCATTGCTCGGACTGGCATGATGCCCGTTGTGCTGTGTCTTATAAAAGTCAACTTAGGGGCGCCTGGGTGGCTCAGTTGGTTAAGCGTCTGCCTTTGGCTCAGGTCATGATCCCAGTGTCCTAGGATCAAGGCCCTCGAGCCCCATGGGCCCCAAGAGCCTCACATCCCACTCCCCACTAAGCTTGGAGTCTGCTTCTCCCTCCCTCTCTGTTCCTCCCCGCTCTCTTTTTCTTTTTCTTTTTTTTTTTTTATTTGAGAGAGAGAGAATGAGAGACAGAGAGCATGAGAGGGAGGAGGGTCAGAGGGAGAAGCAGACTCCCCGCTGAGCAGGGAGCCTGATGCGGGCCTTGATCCCAGGACTCCACGATCATGACCTGAGCCGAAGGCAGTCGCCCAACCAACTGAGCCACCCAGGCGCCCCCCGCTCTCTTTTTCTATCAAATAAAATCTTAAAAAAAAAAAAAGTCAACTTAAACTATTGCTGCACTTCTTCCCCCAAGGGCCCTCTTCCTTCTCAGAACATACACTTTAGTTTATTATTTTTTTAAATGTATGGTCACCATGCCCATGGGAGAGTCAAGGTGACAGTGGGAGGCAGTAGGATATGGGGGTGGTGTACAACTGGAATCTGCTGGACTCGGGTTCAAATCTAAGTTCTGCCACTTACTGGAGAATAAAGTTAGAATCCACTTAAATGAGCCTTAAATCTCAGTGGGATTAAGTAAATGCTTCCATCTCTTTTCCCACAAGAAGTGAGCAAGGGCTCAGCTGGGCCTTGCAGTTGGGGAAGAGACTCGAGGGTCCAGGGGGTTGGGAGAGGGGGAGGGGAAGTTGGTTCCGAATTGGCTGAGAAGAAAGTCTACCTTCTGGTGTTGCTGCTAGAGGGCTGGCTAATCCCGCAGGCTGAGCAGCGGCCCCAGCGCCAGGGAGGAGAGAGACTTCCAACAAGCTCGGGAGGCAGCAACCCAGCCAGATAGAGATCTGTGACTGGCAGCTCCAGATCGACCTGCCTTCCCAATTCCTGTTCCAGAGCAAAGGTCACCCCGCCGTTTGCATCGGCCTTTTTTTTTTTCTCCTCCGGCTTTGTTTACCTTATAAGGAAGGTCAACATTACAAAGTCGAAAGTGCCTGTTATCATCCCCTGGATTTCGACAAATAGTTCCCTGAACCAGAACGTTCCATGTGAAAGATGGCTGGGCATTCAATCTTGCTGGCTGCTGTCTCAGTCCTGTCGGCCTGTCAACAAAGTAAGAGTCTCAGGCAGTGTGTGTGTGTGTGTGTGTGTGTGTGTGTGTGTGTGTGTGGCAGGGGGAGGGAGGTCTGGTTTTGAGGTTCATACTTCCTGGTGGCATAGTCTACTCTGGGTCGGGTCATCCACGCCTCTTTCCCTGGAGACAGAGATTTGGAACATTCCAGGGAATAGTTCTCGAAAAGGGGCCGAGGTAGGCTCTCTGAGCCCAGCGATTCTGCCACGTTTGTGGCTACAACCCACAGCCCAGTTCAGATGAGTGTCAGAAAAGCACCAGCTAACCTGATGAAAGAGGTCTATCCACACTAATTCGGAGTGTTCCAACGGAAACATCTTACCTGCTTTAGACCATGGCTGTGGTTTCTTGAACCCTGATCTTTTATTATTTTTTCTAATTTTACTTTTTTAAAGATTTTATTTATTTGACAGGGACACAGCGAGAGAGGGAACACAGGCAGGGGGAGGGGGAGAGGGAGAAGCAGGCTTTCCACGGAGTAGGGAGCCCAATGCGGCTCGATCCCAGGACCCTGGGATCATGACCTGAGCCGAGGCAGACGCTTAACGACTAAGCCACCCAGGCGCCCCAACCCTGATCTTTTAATTAATGTTTCTTAAAAATGAACTGCCTATGGTAGGTATGATAATCAGATCAGGTTTAAAGAAATGTGCAGAAATACGAGCTTCAGGTTAGGTGATGAATTGGAAACCTTAAAGCACCTTCCCACTAGGATTATTGGGTATATCAATTGCCTGGTTATGTAAAGAGCATTTGCTCCATGGGGGGGGTCACATTTGCTCAATTCTTATCATGTTATCTATGATATCAACTTAACATGCTAAATGGGAAAAAGGGTCTGGACACTGGGGAGCAAGACTAGGAACCAACTGTGCATATTTCTTTATTTTTCTAAGTGTGCGCCTCCCAGGAAGGGGGTGCAGAGCCAGGGTGCACAGACGGCCAGAGCATGAAGGGACCACAGCTTTGGATAAAGTCCCACCCTGCATGCATGTTCAGTGTCTTGCCTAATCAGTGTGTTTTGTGTATTTATGAAAATAGGCTACCATGACACACATTTTGTGGTTTGATTCACATTCTAGAGTAGAGCAGGATGTTTATTGCCAACTAAAGCAGCACTTGGGTCTCGGGCACGCCCCGTGCTGACCCACTGATTCACATACACCTCCACGGAAGCATACCATCCCTGTTTCCTCTTCCTCGTGCTGCCGGGAGCACAGGAGGGGGACCGCAGATGCCCCAGAGCCTCTGTCAGCCTCACAGAGAGGCTTCTGTTCGCTGGTGGGTGCAGGGGACAGTGGGAACTGTGGCCAGAGGTCAGGTGGCAGTGGGCGGGAGTGGGTGGAGAGGAGAGGGGACTGGGCCCGTGGTGGTTGGTGGTGTTAGAAAACAAAATTCAACTGAGTAAGTTGTAAAGATCTTATTGGCTTTATTCAACGAGTCATGCATCAGGCAGCATCCCATCTAGCAGACAGACAGGCGCTCTGGAGAGCTGTACAGTATGAAAGACTTACAGGCAGAAGGGGGGGATTGTTTGTGGCAAAGGGCACCTTTTTAGATAGCATTTATCTATCGGGCAGATTGCCTCACTAGTGCTAACCAGGTAATTCCAGATTGGCTGGTGTAAGATTCCACTTCTGGGAGAGGTTGAAACCGTCATTAAGTGAGGGATTAAGGCTCAGTTCCGTGATATCAGCTTAGTGCAGATAACTCCGTTTTGGGCCTGTTGTCTCTTTTTTAACAGTGGTAGACAGGGAACGTTTACTGATTGGGTCGGGGAGAGAGAGAAAGAGAGAAAGAGAAGACAGAACTGTTGAGTTGACATTAAGGACCAGAATTTGCTGCTTCTGCAAAAGTGTGGTGTTTATGGAGAAGAGACACCATGAACCATGGTAGAAGCAGGTCAGGGTTTGAAGACAGACAGTCTCCTATCTGTCCAGCTCAGCCACTTATCAGCTGGGTGCCCCTGGCCAGGATATTCTGTCCTTCAATGTCCTCATCAAAGAGGGTTAAGCAGGACGCTGGGTGAGAAATGCCCACCAGGGTGCCTGGCCTGGGGTTGGTGCTTAGCATGGTCAGTCCCCATCCTCCCCTGCTTCCGCACAGAAAGAAGTTTCCGCTGGACTGAGAGGCAACCACACAGTCAAGGAGCTGAGCTATGGCTGGGGCAGGGGGAGGGGGTGTCTCGATTCACTCACCCCAGCATACATACATCCCTCCGGAGAAAGTGAAGAAAAGAGGAAAGACAGGCATAGCAAAAGGAGAGTATTCCCAAGTAGTTTTTAGGCGACTGGTAGGGAGGGAAATAAAATGGTGCCGTCCAGAAAAGGTAAACCAGCCTTTCCACCCTCCTCATGTGATCCCAGCGGTCGCCACGGTCTCTCTAAGGCCCCAGACCTGGAAGTGCAGAAAGGGGCTTCTCCTCCTCTGGGAGACGATGGCCCAACTGACTCCTTCTTCCCGGGGCTGTGGGTGGGCTGGGCGTGGGGGGAGCATTCAAACACCCCTGCCATTGCCGGAAGCTCGTTCCTCATGGTCGCCGCTGCTGCAGACAGGTGCGGCCAGGTGCGGCCGGGTGCGGCCAGGTGCGGCCAGGTGCTACGCACAGCCAGGAGGAAGGCGGCACTTTCGAGGCTTTCACATACAGCTTCATTTCGAAGCTCTGGGTTCTTGCACCATTTACCACGTGTAAATCAAGGAGCACACATCTTTCATTGTTTCCACCTTACAGATGGAAGCAAGAAGCCTTACCAAGTGTTTTCTCCGAGGCCGTGGGGCCATGGTGGCAGCAGGGTACAGAACGGCCTCCCTATTTCCCCTTTGCAGACACATCTCCTCTTTGGCTCCAGCGGGGCTCATGACTCGTCGGCCCCCCCCGAATCGTGCTGCCTCGTGAGGATTTAGCCAGGGCTGGAAACAGTGCTCAGTCCCACATTTTCCGGATCTTCACCCTGCTCTGTCTGGCTTCAGGGTGGCACTGCAGTTTGAATGAGTGACTCCAGCTAAGCATTTATACACTTTAGATGTTCAGCTACAGCGTTTAAATCCTGAGCAACGGTTTATTTGTAGCAGAGAGGAAGTCAGGGGGAGGGAAGAGGCCTGCTGTGCGAGCCCTTACTGAACCAGGCTCACTATTTACTGACTTGTCAGAGGGGAGATAGTATTGGGTCTCAGGAGGAAATGCATCACGCCTAAGACTGTCACACAAGCTAGGAACGTGGTCCGCTAAAGGAAACTAGTTTGGAAACATGAGCAAGTAGGAAATGGATATGTAGGTACTAAAATAAGTAAGACCGGAATTGTGTTGGAGAGAACTGGTAAGGAACCGAAACCAGAAGAAATAATCTAAAGGGAAGTCATAGACCCCAGAGTTAATTATGAGGCAGAAAGAGGGTGATAAGGACAGGAGGTGAGAACATCTGACCAAGGAGGAAGCATGGGTCTGGAAGCCAATGAGCTTTACAGGGCTGGTCATCAGATGTAAGCGACTCTGGCATCGGGCTTGGATGATCTAATGCAACAAATGTGGCCAAGGAAGGAGAACAAAGTCATAATCATTTCATAGTAGGGAAACTGAGTCAGACAGGGAGGCATCGTTCCCAAAAGTTTTCTTGTGACCCTCCCTCCTGGCTCTTGTCCTCTCTAGGTAGCCAATGATCTGTTTTATGTCATTATGGATTCATTTGCATTTTTGAGAATTTTATATAAGTGAAACTATACAGTACTATTCTCTTCTGATCTTGCTTCTGTCATTCAGCATAATATGTTTGAGGTTCATCCATGTTGTTTTATGTGTCAATCGTTCATTCCTTTTTACTGTCAAATAGTATTCTATTATATGGATATACCACATATACCACAATTTGTTTATCCATTAGCTTGTTGACCAACATTTATGTTAGGGTTCTCCAGAGAAGCAGAACCAATACAACACACACACACACACACACACACACACACACAGGCATTTATTTTAAAAAATTGGTTCATAGCCATTGTGGGGCCTGGCAACTCTGAAATTTGCAGGGCGGGCTAGAAGGCTGGAAATTCCAGCAAGAATTGGTGTTGCAGTATGGAGCCTGAAGGTAGTGTGGAGGCAGAATTCCTTTCTCTTTGGGGGAACTTCAGGCTTTTCTCTTCAGGCCTTCAACTGATTGGATGAGGCCCATCCACCTAAGAAGGGTAATCTGCTTTACTCAGAGTTTACTGATATAAATGTTAATCACATCCAAAAAATATTTTCACAGAAACATCTAGACTGGTGTTTGACCAAATGGCTGGGCACCATGGCCTAGCATAGTTGACACAATAAAATTAACAATTGCAGAGCTGTTCCTAATTTTTGGCTATTATGAATAAAGCTGCTGTGAACATTTGTGTACAAGATTTGTATGGACATACGATTTAATTTCGAGGAAATAACTAGGAGTGGAATGATTGGCTATATGGTCTATGTATGTCTAACTAAAAAAATCCATTCCAAATGGTTTTCCAAAGTGATGGTACCATTTTATGTTCCCCCCAGAGTGTATGAGAATTCTGGCTGAGCCTTACCTCTCTTTTTTAATTGATATGATTTGTCTTTTTAATTTTACACATTTTAATAGGTATGTAGTGGTATCTAATTATGATTTAAGTTTGTGTTTTTCTAATCAATAGTGATGTGCCACATTTTAATCGTTAATCCCTCTATATACTTGCAGGTTATTTTGCTTTGCATGTAGGAAAGGCAAGATTAAAATACAAAGTCACACCCCCAGCAGTCTCTGGGTCACCAGAGTTTGAAAGGATATTTCGTGCACAGTAAGTAACGCTTCCCCCACCCTTCTGGGGTCTGGGCCTAGCACATATAGAGAATTCTGATCTGGGGAAAGAGGTACAGAGAAGGTATCCCACTGGAACAAGCCGTGCTTCACAGCCAAACCCCTTCTCATGATCCTTGAAGCTTGAAGCATCTAGTACATGGAGTCTCTACCCACCTAGAGGGTACACTTACAGAAAAGGCTGGGATCTTAAGAAAGACTGCTATACATCTCTAAGCATGGCAGTTTGGTTAAAGAGCCCCTTGAGTACCCTGAGAGTTCGATAGCCTCCAGCTGGATTAGCTATGACATCAATTTTCTATCTTTATTTTTCCTTTCCACGTGGAACAGAGGTGGGTCAGTCTTACCCTCTGCCCATGAACCATTTCCTAAAACCCCAAACCTGTAAGAATGAGAAAGCTTTCCATTTCACACATACTTGTAGTGATTTTCATCATCTTGTCTTTTCAGATGCACACAGAATGTTCCACCATAAACACCATGAATTTGGCTGCTGCAGATGCTAGGGCTCCCTTTAGATTTCATCCCCAAAATAAGTGCTTTTAGAAACATTGCATGTGTCACCATTTATATGTCACTTGGTTCTTTTGTTAATATTTTGGGATTTTTCATCTATGTCATGAGTGACGTGGGCCTATAATTTTCCTTTCTTCTATGATCTTTGTCTCACTTTTATATCAAGATTATACTAGTCTCATGGAATGAGTTAGAGAATTATTTTCTCAGAGAATTTTAGTAAGACTGGGAGAGTGTGTTCCTTCAAAGTTGTTAGAATTTGCCTGTAAAATGATCTGAACTGATGTTTTCCTTATGGAAAAAATTTTAAACTATGGAATTTGATTTCTTTAATGATGATTGGATTATTCAGATTTTTGTTACATCTTGAATCACTTTGGGCAAGTCATGATCCTTGAACTGACAGCATTGTTCTCTTGTCCATCTCTTTGCTTCAACAAGAATTGCACAGACTATTCCCCAGGCTTGGAAGTGTGGTATGTTAATAGAAGAGTTCATTTTAAGAGGTGCCTAAACATGTTTTTTTCAACAAAATTTTGTTGTGGTAAGAACATGTAACATGAGATATATCCTCTTAAAAATTTTAAATGTATAAAACATTATTGTTCGTAGAGGTACCGTGTTGTACAGCAGATCTCCAGAGCTTGATCTCTTACTTGACTGAAACTTTATGCCCAAGATACGATTTTCAGTAATGTTGAACTACATGATGAGAAACTCATTTCCATTTCAATTGTCTTTGAATCTTTATGATTATGTCAAGTGGAAAGCATTGGTTTGGTGCCAGTCTGTCCCACACTCCAATATTTATTTTTATCAGAGTAATACACATACGTGGTCTGAAAATAAAGTGAGATTACAAGCTTGAAAGCAACAAATAACTCTCCTTACTGCCAGTCCAACCCAGAGACAACCATTGGCACCCTTCTGACTACTACTTTTGGTATTTACTTCCATATTTCTAAACATTATGCTTTCACTGCTATTTATTGATTCACAAATTTTAGACATTATCAATTAGCTTCCTTTTATGGAAGAAAAAATTTCATGTCTCTCTACTTCCTCATTTCCTTACTTCCACCTTCCAGTACAGTTATATCACTTTGTTGAGTTAAACCAATAGCCAATGTTTATATTATTGTAATTAACTAAGTAATGTTCAAAGCTGAGTCAAATAGTATACTATGATTTCATCTCCTTCTTGTGAAATTTTTTGTTTTATCTGGGGTTAATGATTGCCTCTTTGTTTATTTGTTTGCTTAGTTTCATCCTCAAATCTTTAACAGAACTGAAAATCTTCTCTTAATACATTCAAATACATTAATCTAGCAATACCATTTGTTTTTTTTCTTGGATCATTTCTGCTTGAGTCCTCCATCTTTCTGCTCCAGTCTGGAGTATGCTTTTTAAACCTGCTACATGCTGTCATTGTGGGACCTTCTGTCATTATCCTAGGAATTTTCCTCATATCCTCCTGATTTGGATTGCCTGTTTTCCTGGATCTCCTATTTTCCTGTTTATTGGTTTTCTCTCATTTTGGTGGAACATACCCTGCAGAAGTTTCCTGAGAGAGGGTGAATAGTTGGTCAAATTTTGAGACTTCGCTTTTCTAAATATGCCTTTATTCTGCCTCACAGTTGATTGATGGCTCGGTTAGGCATGCATTTCTATGTTAAAAATCCTTAACCTTAGAATTTTGAAAATATTCCTTTATTATTTTCCAGTTTCCACTGATATTGTCATGATGTTCTGTGCCATTATAATTCCCAGTTCTTTGTTTGGAAACTGTGGAGGCTTTAGGATCTTCCCCTCATCCCAATGTCCTAAGATGTTATGGTGCTGTGCTTGCTTAGAGGCGTTTGACTTCACTCTGCTGAACCATAGATAAGGCTTTTTTATAGCCTGAAAACTCACGTCTTTCTGTTCTAGAATTTTTTTAAAATGTCTTTTTCCCCGAATTTCCTCTTCTTCATTTTCTCTGTTCCTTTATTCTTTTTATTTATTTATTTATTTATTTAAGATTTTATTTATTTATTTGACAGAGAGAGAGAGACACAGCAAGAGAGGGAACACAAGCAGGGGGAGAGGGAGAGGGAGAAGCAGACGTCCCTCTGAGCAGGGAGCCCGATGTGGGGCTCGATCCCAGGACCCTGGGACCATGACCTGAGCCGAAGGCAGATGCTTAATGACTGAGCCACCCAGGTGCCCCTGTTCCTTTATTCTTAAAACCTGTATTAGTTTTATGTTGACCTCTGGATGGGTCATCTAGTTTTCTTTTATCTTTGGTTTTTCATCTTCTTGGACTTTTGTTCTTTCTGGGAAATTTCTTGAACTTCTGCTTACTAATCTTTAAAAAAAATTCAGATATCAATTTTAATTTCTAAGAATTAATTTTTATTCTTTGTTTTTCAGTTATTGCTGCTGCTATTAAATTATCCCTTTTTTGTTTTATGGATACAGTTTAATCTCTTATATCTGAAGATTTTAATGATAATGTTTTTAAAAAATTTTTTGTATAATTTCTGTTTTTTCCAAGTTCCTTATTTGTCAATTTTAGCCTCTGTCTTTCATTTTTATTTATTATTTGCCCATTAAATATCTATTGAGCACCTCTATATGCCTGGCACTGTTCCTGTAGTTTATCAGTGAAAAAATTAGACAAAGATCCTTGCCCTCTTGAAGTTTACCTTATAGTCAAAGAAGACAGAAAGTAAACAGGTAATATTATAAGAAAATACTATATTATGCAAGAGGTGGTAAGTGTTAAGAAAAAGGAGAGCATTGTAAGGGGGCGGAGGGGTGGATTGCTATTTAGGGTGGTCAGTGTGGACCCCACTGAGAAGGTGACACTTGAGCAAAGGCTTGAAGTAGGTAAAAAGTTAGCCATGTGAACATGCAGAGGAAACCTTGAGGCCGAGGGACTAGCCAGTGCAAAGACCCTCAGTGGGAATGTGCCTGGTGGGTTAGCAAGGAAGTCAGTGTGGCTGAGAGAAGGAGTTGACAAAGTGGTAGGAGGTAAAGTCAGAAAGGTAATGGATGGATCATGTAGGGCCTTAAAAGCCATTGTAAGGACTTTGGCTTTTCTCTGAGTGAAACAGAAAGTCATTATTAGGTTTTGAGCAGAGGAGTAACACGATCTTATATTTTAAAAGGATCCCTTGGTCTGCTTTGCTGAGAACAGTCTACATGGAGGCATTGGTAAAGCAGGAAATTCGGTTAGGAGGCTAACTTGAACCAGGGACGTAGCAGTAGAGATGGTGAGAAATGGTCAGATTCTGGATATGTTTTGAGGATAAAGCCAAGAGAATTTCCTGACATAATAAATACGGAGTGTGAGAAGCGTCAAGAACGACCTCAGAGATTTGGCCCAAGCATCCCAAGAGACAACAGAGAGAGACAACAGAGAGAGAGAAGGCAGCAGGAGGAGCAGTTTTGGGAGGACGACTGGGAGGTTCTGTTTGACATGTTGTGTCCGAGATGTGACTTAGGCTACAGCTAAGGAGAGGCTGTAAGCATTGTCATTCACTAAGCTACTTGGATCCTTTCTTGTTGCGTCCGAAACAGCCTAGTACATTGTTTACACATCTGAGTAGAGAGATAGCAGGCAGGTGGATATACGAATCTGCATTTCAGCAGAGAGATCTGAGCTGGAAATATAAATTCAAGAGTCATTGGCACACAAAGATGATTTAGAACCACAAGACTGGAAGAAATCTCTTTTTTTTGGAAGAACTCTTTAAGGGAGTGGGTGTAGGTAAAGGAGAGAAGAGGAGCAAGGACTGAATCAGCCTTAGAAGTCAAGAAGACAAGGGTCCAGCAAAGAAATCTGAGCAAGGGAGATCTTAGAAGCTTTACTCAAATGTCAATGGTTCTTGATTGGCTATCTGTACCAGTTTAATAAAGAGTATCAGAAAATGAATTGGAAGCTCTGTGTGCATGGGTGGGGCTTACCGAGTGGGCAGCTTCACCAAAGGGTGATTGATGAGCAGCAGCTTTTTTTTTTGGAGAGCCCCAAATGTCATTATCTGTCGGTTCTCTTTCTGGGACCATTTGGTTTCTCTAGAGAAAACCCTTAAGCCCCCAGTGGGGACGGACAAGTATAGGGTGAGGGAGGAGGAGGTGTATAATAGGTCTCACTTCTAGAAACCTGAAAGTGTGGTGAGCGAAGAAAGGAAAGTTCTTCCACCACACGTATGCAGGTGTGCACAGTTTTCAGTACAGAATTTTATCCCTACCCTCCATTATTCCTGGACCCCCCTGTGACTCTCCGGTTCGAGTTCTCTAGACAACAGACCTCCCATCTCCTGGATGGGGAAGTAGGGATGGGGCTCAGGGGTGGAGGGGAGCTAAAGCACTCCTTATTATAGTCTGTCAACCAGTTCTTCCCTTTCAGCCTTTGGCCTCAAAGGTACCCGGAGTCCCCAGTTCCCGAGCCTCTCGGGGTTCTGGGATGAGCAGGGTCTTAGTCGTCATTGGTCCTTCCTTCTGTAGGCACTGAGGCTTCATCTGTCTGTACTCTGTCAGCTCAGCTCCTGTTCCCGAGTGCTGTCCTTCCTCAGAAATTTGCTAACATCTCTCTTCCACTGCTGTGTCTGCTCCCACTCTCTTTGTTCTTGATGACTTTATATCTATTTTTTTCCTTTACTGGCATTTTAGTGAGGTTTCGGGAGGGAGAAGA
Organism: Phoca vitulina; assembly: GCF_004348235.1. NCBI lineage: Eukaryota > Metazoa > Chordata > Mammalia > Carnivora > Phocidae > Phoca > Phoca vitulina. The sequence continues at coordinate 17,142,807 of NW_022589717.1, forward strand.
AATAAACATGGGTTCAATCTGTCATGTTTAGCATGGAGTCCTCGTGATGTGTTCTCAACACCTCTTGAACATCCATTCTCCATTCGACAGAAGGAGGGTCTCATGCTCTGAGCCTTCAGCAATCAACAGCATCTAATGAGAACTTGGCAAATTTTGTTCTCATGGGATTTATTTTTATACTTTATTTAGAAAGTGATATTCTTTTTCTACTCATAAAATTTCATTCTCCCTAAATTAAGTAAAAAAAATATAGTTGATTTATAGAAAAATAGTGTTATATGGTGACGCTAAAATTTTGACAGTGATATATTAATGCTTGAAGTTTGGGAGACACTGTACTATTTATACAAACCATCACAGGAGGAAATTCCACATCTTCCTACATTGTCTTCTGTCATCTAAGAACTTTCTGTTGGGGAGTGTTGGGCTTCTGTCACGCTCAATCCTTGGGCTGCTTCTGGTTCTGTTTGTTCTTATACTTTCCACAAATTTGATTTGTTTCAAGTTATTGCTCTCTCTTTTTTTTTTTAAGATTTATATATTTATTTGAGAGAGAGAGAGAGAGCGGGGTGGGGTGGAAGTGAGGAAGAGGAGAAGCAGGGGGAGAAGAGGAGGGAGGGGGAAAGAATCCCAAGCAGACTCTGCGCTGAGCACAGAGCCCGTCTTGGGGCTCAATCTCACAACCCTGAGATCATGACCTGAGCTGAAACCAAGAGTAGGACACTTAACTGACTGAGCCACCCAGGCACCCCCTCTCTCTTCTCTTCTATAGCTGGACACCATTTTGAAGTATATCTCTTAAGTTTTTGTTTATAAAAAAAATATACACACCTAATTTCCTTGTTAGAAGTGTTTTGTTTGTTCTGTTTGATTAATCACGGCAGAGTGAAGAGGGGTTAAAAAATAATGGCCAATAATTAGGGCAGAGGGAGTGAGGAGTCATAAAATACCCTTAAGAGCATAGTAATAATTGTCCTGGGTTCTCTCTGAAGGGTGAGTGGGGATGGCCTATTCACTTCCCTGAATTTCTTCTTAGATGTTCCATAGCACTAGACCAAATCTTTGCTTAGACTATAAGGTTTAGGTAAGTCAGGCCAAATCAGATTGAATTCATTGCTAGTGAAGCCATTTTGATTTTATCTGAGGTAGTTAGGGCAGGATCCCCTGGAATAACCAGGTCATTCCAAAGCCTACTTGGCTATTCTTGTCTTCAAGGGTAGGCTCTCTTGAGCTCTGCAAATCCCTGAGAGGAAATGCACTTTCTTTTCTGGCTCTCCTGAACCAAAGCATTGAGTCCTTCAGCCTCTCTTGAGGGTCTTACAATCGTGGCTAGATCAGAAATGCTATCTTTTCCCCTACTCTTTTTTCCTCCTGCTTTGTCCTAAGTATGGCCAAGAAGCCTGGTGTTAGGACTAATCCTATCTCTAAGTGGAAACTGACATCTCCTAACAATCACTTTGAGGTCCCTCTGACCACCACGGAAGTAACCTATTTCCTGTCTCGAGCTCACCTCAGGTTGGATATTCATTTGCCAAGCAGAGGTGATTATTATGGGGCCCAGTTTACCCATATTACCAGCCCAGGGCCTCTTCCTCATTCAGTACCTCTTCCCTTCCTATAGAGAAGGCCTTAGAGAGGACTCTCTCTAGAGTTTTGTAGTCTTTTGCCAGAATCCATTTTTAAACTTGTGAACAAAGCAACTATAGTTTCAACAAGGGCCATTCCTTCATGTTATTGCTAAGCTTAGGAAATTTTATCTAGTCTAATTTGAGTACCTTGATCCCTTTAGATTGAAGGCTTTTATAAATCTAAAAAGTAGATCCAAGTAATACCTTGATCTTGTTGCAATTTAAGTACATTCCCTCTGATTCTATTCTCACCAGAAGAGAAGAATAGCCGCTAATGACCCCACTCTTTTTCATACAGTTGGGGACCATTATTATCTTTCATCTCTGTATTTTGAGGCTAGGTAGTAATAATTCTTCAGTTTTTTTCCCCCAACCATTAAAAAATTTTGGTTGTTCTCTTTAGACTAAGATTTTTCGTATTATTTCTAAACCTGAAGCCTAGAGTATATGTAGTGTCCCAACAATGGTTTCATTAGTGCTGGGTAAGATAGAAGAATTTCCTCTCGCTTGGTTCTTTGAATGCACCCCTATTTGCTTAATATTGAATTATTCAGTTCCTGTTCCAGAATTAGCCTGTCACAAGTAAACTCAATCATCGTGAATCTGGGCATTCTTTAGAAATATTATCCTCTTCTTACGCTGCTATAGCTGTAAATTTTTTGTTTTTGCTGTTTCACTTACTTTTTATAGTTACTTTGAATTCAGATCCTGAAATTTAGAGATTAAAACTAGTGGATCTAATGTACGTCTAGAAACTATGGAGAAAGGAAAATTCACAAAGAAAAATTTTCAGGTATTGTGCAACACTGGGATTATAAGTAATGTGGATCACCTATTTTTGTAATAAGTACAAATAAGTTAAAGAGAGACAGTACCCATATCCCCATTTTTCTTATAAGAGCACCCATCTTAGATATGATATTAGCTGAAAGCCTAAGGTGTACTTATCCACCGAGTTAGAAAGGGCTAGGGGTCCCCGAGCTGAGAGAATGACTCTAAACGATGAGCTCTTCAAACTGTAGCAAGCTCCTCCACAAACCATCTGTATTAGTCAGCTCGGGCTGCTGGAACAAAATACCACAGATTGGGTGGCTTAACCAACAGACATTTGTTTTCTCACACTTCTGGAGACTAGAAGATCAAGATCTTGATCTAAGATCAAGGTTCTGGCTGCTTGGATTTCTGGTGAGAGCTCTCTTCTTTTCGCTTGCAGATGGCTGCCTTCTTGCCATCTCCTCCCTTGGTGTGTGCACTCAAGGACAGAGAAGGGGCTGGGCAGAGTGAGTCTGGGGGGTGTCGGAGAGCTCTCTGGTGTCTCTTCGTATAAGGACACCAATCCCATTAGATCAGGGTCCCACCCTTCTGACCCCATTTAACCTTAATTACTTTCTTACTCCACATACGGCCACACTGGAGGTTAAGCCTTCAACATATGAATTTTGAGGGACACCAACAGTCAGTCCATGCCACCACCAAATAGCTCTGTCACCCAAGCTGGCTGAGTCTCAGGCGGTGGGGGGACGAGAAGCAGCAGGAATGTGGATGAGCTGCGAGCCTCGCTCCCGTATCTGCTCATCCTGGTGCTTAGCAGCAGCACTCCTGAATGGGGGTTCGCTCCTGCCCTCCTGCTATCTGTGGCAACTGCCCTCTGGTGTTCCCACGCAAGGGTTGCTCGACAAGGAGCAATTCAGATAGTTAAGAATCTATATAGAAAGAGTAGCTCCAGCACCTTTCATCTGTGAACCTTTGCTGAGCATATTAACCTGTTGCTCTGACCCTCAGCCAGTGTAATAATCGAAAAGACTTTCCAGGGTCAAAAGCCAGCAGACTGAGGCTGGGTCATCTGCTAATAGAGCAAGCCGCTCATGGCGGTGGGCAGGCCACTGCTTCCGAATGAGTTACCCGGACAGAAGGAGAAAGAAAAAGGAGCAAACAAAAACTCAAAAGAGGAAAACCTCTTAAGAAGCTTCCTTTAAGTGGCCTTGTCTGTTTTTATTTCTTAAACGTGTTCTACTATTAGAAAGGTACTCTAGCTAATCAGGTTTTTCCCTTCGGTAGCTGGTTCACATTTTCTATGAACAAGAGTGTCATACACAGTCTCCTGTTGTGCCTTTATTAGAAATCTACCAAATAGCAGAGCTATTTTTTTTTTTTAAAAGACTTTATTTATTTATTTGACAGAGAGACACAGCCAGAGAGGGAACACAAGCAGGGGGAGTGGGAGAGGGAGAAGCAGGCTTCCCGAGGAGCAGGGAGCCCGATGCGGGGCTCCATCCCAGGACCCTGGGATCATGACCTGAGCCGAAGGCAGATGCTTAATGACTGAGCCACCCAGGCGCCCCATAGCAGAGCTATTCAGAAGAGTTTAAGGTCAGAGTTCTCCCAAGTGATGCGTCCATGCTGAGGGTGCACTAAGTAATCTGCTGTGAGGGTGAGGAAATTTGGGAGCTTCTATTTATATTTGCTCTTAAAATCCCATTCTTTAATTTCTATTTTGTGTGTGTTTTATCATGTAGATGATATTCTTTTCCAGTTGATTCTATGAGCTGTGCTAACTGATCAACCCCATATTCCCAGTGGCTTAACACAATGGAAGTTTATATCCTGGTCACGTAGGATCCCATATGGGGGTTCCTGGTGGAGTGGCCTTCCACATGGCCCTTTAGAGGCCAATGCTCCGTCCATCTAAGGGGTCTGTCCCCATCCATGTCCTCAGAGCTCTCTCCGCTCAACCAGTGTGTGGGGGAAGGGAGCTTGGCACCCCCACTTCTTAACCATTTGGCTCAGAAGTGACATATTTTACTTTCTCTTTCCACTGGCAGGAAATGGCCCCGCCCAAATCCAGGACGGCCCAGAATCTAATCCCTGGCTGAGCCCCTACTGCACAGCACAAACTTTGGAGGCCAGCTAGCTACCTCTGCTACATGTAGGAGGACATATGTTTGTTTGTTTTTAATGGGGTTATGCAACCATGAGAACTATACAATCAACAAAATTTGGAGACCAGTGTTTTTAGGAACTGCCCAATTTGGCTGTCAGGCCACAGTTTGATTCTTTTTTCCAAAATGAGGTGAACTGAGCTACACAGTTCATGCTGAGACAGGGTCAAACGGTACTTAGTTCGGGACTGCCCTCACTACTGCCGGCCCTTGGGTCCAAGTGAGACTCTGCAGTGGCCATGAGTCCGGGGCCCCACAGCCAGGCTCCCTTAGGGTTGGGGATGAACCCTGAGGGATTTCAGCAGCTTTAATGAGTCAATCTCCATAGGCTCCTTCAGGTCATCCTTTCTGGTGACCAGCTCTTTCTGGTTTGCCTGAGGCTTTCCTACTCAAAGTTCTGCGTCCCAGGAAACCCTAGGACAGACCGAGATAATGTATCTGGTCTCATGAATTCAAAGTCCCATGTTCAGTCTAGGGCAAACTAGGAGGATTGGTCACCCTACTGTCTTTCTAACAGACTCTTCCTGTTAATGTCCCTGGGTAGACTTTGAGGCATATGGTGACATCTGCCTATAACAAAGGAAAAGCTTCTCCCCTAATCATTTTATGGGAAACTTAAATATCAAAAGAGCACAGGATTATTGAGCAGAGAGGGCTCTAACCAGGGAAGAGTAGACAGACACGTTTCCCTCAGTGTGGGCATGCAGGAAAGGGGACAGTCCATCAGTGGCCGTAATCAGCTACCCCCTCTCTTCCATGTGAAGGGAAATGGGCACAGCCGCTTCCATTTGCAAGACTGTTTCCTGTTGCATTTGGAGACTTTTCCTGAGGATCACCTGTCATAGGGGAACAGAAGATATCTGCTTTTGTGTCCACAAGAGACCAGAAATGATTTTCATTTTAGTTTTCTTGTCAATGTAACTGTAATTAGTCACCAATAGGATTGTTAAGAACACATTTTCCGAGTTTGCTCCCCTTGAGTTAAACAATGTTTGTGGACGACTCGCTGTGAACAAGCTGTCTTGGGACACATCCAGGCATGAACCACCTAACTGTGGTGGCAGAAAGACATGGTCGCATGTTGGGGGGGCTGGGGGGGGCGGGAAGAGGACCTACTGAACAGGCAGAATGGGATGCAAGGTATGTCAGGACCAAGCAATACCCGGTATTCTCAGCAGGCAACTATAGAGAAGACCATCTGCAAATAGCCAGGCCCCAGGGCTGGCTGTAAGAGATTATTTTCAGTCTCTGAGAGGTGATATTAAGACATGGACAGAGCCTCCTTTCAGAGGGACTAGGGCTTAAGGCAGGTGAGCAGAAGTGGGGCCAGGAGCAAAGGATAATGAGCACCACTAAGAGCTGAGGCCAGGGTGGGACCAACACTGACTAACTGCCTACAGGGGACAGAGGGACAGCAGAACTGCCCAAATGCTCCAGGCTCCGCCCACCCACAGGGAGCACAAATGCAGTTACAGACACACCCTTGCCTGAATCTCAATGGCTTCTAAGCACCCCTGCTGACCCAGGACCTCAGCAGCCCCTCTCCCTGTCTTCTGGGTCACTTCCCGGAGCCCCAGGGGAGGTGCACAGGGACACAGCCCCTGCTGGCAAGCACTTGAAGGGAGGAATCCTGCCGCTGTCCTGCGAGAGTCTTCCCCCAAATCCTGTGGATGCAAGCCCCATTAGCTTTCAGAGCTAGGGGTTTCGGGGGCCCAGGCTTCAAGCGGAAGTCTTAAACGTCTTGCCTCCACTGTAGGAGTCAGTTAGCTTTTGGGTTTCTTTCAGAGGGGATTGCTCTGTGTGTGGTTATACAATCAGCGTATCTGTGGGAGGAAGGAAATTCAGGAGCCGCCTGTGTTGCCCTCTTGGTGGCAAAAGCAAAATAAAACAACTTTTTTTTTTTTTTTTTAGTTAAGGAAAGAAAACCAGTCACGGTGACCTCAGCTAGAAGATACAGGTCTTCAAGAACCGGTATCAACTATTTCTGGGCCAGTTGCCTCATAACCTTAAGTACACAAGCTTTAAGGAGGGATGTGGAATCATTTCTAATTCTCTACACTATGCCCCTGTCACCAGGATCAACTCAAGACATTACAGATGACATTAGAGTTCTTTCCGGTTGTGATACCGTCAGCAAGGAGCTCAGCCAACCGAACCAAGATCACTTGGGGGCGTAGCACGGCAAGGATGAATATAATTCATCTTTTTTTCTCTTTGCTAGGTGCAGATGAATTATCGTTCCCAGAGAACTGTTCCTTTTTGCTTAAAATAGTATCAAATTTTCCGTCCAAGTCTTCTATGAATAGAGGCAATTTGACTTGATGTTAGGACAGAGCTTTGGAATCTGGTGGTGACACAGTACCTTGGATTCTCTGCAAGGCATTGGTCAGCTTGTGTTCTCAGGACTTAGTTTTTTCCTCCATAAAATGGGAATGAAAAATACTCATTTACTTCAGGAGATTTTAGGGGAATTATTTAAAACTATTTTTTTTTTTTAAACTATTTTTTAACTGCTGAATAACTCAAGAGGAAGGCAGTGAGTGTGTAGGAATTTTTGGGAAGAGATCCGATTAATATAAATTGTGTTATTTTCTGGGTTCTTTAGAGAAGATGTGGAATGAATTTTAGGCTTGGAATAAGGGCCATCTCAAGGTCTGTCTTTTGGAAAAGAGCTAGAATTCATTCCTAATACCGGCGGCTTACATGTAAGAAAGTGCTTCCTGGCCCTGATCTGAGATTTAAACAATGTTTGAGTCTTACCTTGGAAGAATCATTTGACATGAAAAGACGTCTACGTTTTTATGTAATTCTTATAATATTTTTATAAGACGAGATTAGACATTTACCTCCAGATGAAAGCATAATGTTTTCGTGTTTAGTTTTCTCATAAAATAATCCATGTCTGAGGCGCCTGGGTGGCTCAGTTGTTAAGTGTCTGCCTTTGGCTCAGGTCATGGTCCCAGGGTCCTGGGATCGAGCCCTGCGTCGGGCTCCCTGCTCAGTGGGAAGCGTGCTTCTGCCTCTCCTCCACGCTCGTGCTCTCTCTGTTATTATCTCTGTTTCTCTCTCAAATAAATAAGTAAAATCTTAAAAAAAAAAATAACCCATGTCTTTATTTTTTCCTGCAGACAAAACTGTGTGGAGTTTTACCCCATCTTTCTGATTACATTGTGGATGGCTGGATGGTATTTCAATCAAGGTAATTTTAAAAATACGATCAACTCTGTTCTAATGATGACTGTGGTTCTTTGAACCATTAAGGAACAGATGTGCAACCATACATCTACTGATCCCGGAAATTGTTTTAAACAAAATAATCCATGTCTCTGTGCATCAAAGAGCACTGTTCTGCAGATAAGCTAACTTTGGCTTCATTTCAATTTAATTCAGTAAAAAAAAAAAAAACCAAAAAAACCCAAACTTGGAACAAACTGTATGCTGGGCATTCCTGGATGAAAATGACATGAGCTCTGTCTTCAACTCTGATTCTTTAATTCTAGTTTCTCTGCAACAATTCACCCTAATGATCATAGCTGTTATTTATTGAGCACTCACTATGTGCCAGGTACTGTTTTAAATTTTCAAACCTATCCAGGGCGCCTGGCTGGCTCAGTTGGTTAAGCGACTGCCTTCGGCTCAGGTCATGGTCCTGGAGTCCCGGGATCGAGTCCCGCATTGGGCTCCCTGCTCAGTGGGGGGTCTGCTTCTCCCTCTGATCCTCTTCCCTCTCGTGCTCTCTGTCTCTCATTCTCTCTCTCTCAAATAAATAAATAAAATCTTTAAAAATAAATAAATAAATAAATTTTCAAACCTATCCAATGTACAGGATATATAGGATTAAAAACCTTCCTATGAGGTAGGTTCTATAATTAATGCCTACTTTACAGATGAGGAAACTAAATCACAGGTTAAGTAATTTGACCAACTTGACATTCATCAGTGTAGGAGAAAATTGGCTTTCAAGTACAGGCAGGGTCTATAGGTGTTTCCCCAATAACCCAGGTACCTTTTCTTGAGTTCACAAAAATGTTCCTGTGTGTAGCAGCTCTGCAAACATCTGGGAATATCCTTGCTGAGCTGAAGGCTTAACCCAACTTGGCCTGTCTCTTTAACACCGGGGGTCAGAGTAGCACCAGATACCTTAGTTGGAGAAATTCAATCTCTTTTGCTTTCTGATAACTTTCATCACCTCATTTGGGTCTGACACTTGATGGCTAAGATTGCAGTACACCCCAATCCAGCTGCTTTCAAAGGCAACCCCATCACTGTCTTCTTGTAATTTTTACTGTCAACTGAGGAATTTCAGATAAAATGTCCTTTAGAGAGAGACTTCTTAACTCTATTCCAACTCACATTTTTGTCCCCTGAGGGCAGGAATGAAGGGGGTTGTTCCTTGTCAGGTAAGATTGCATTAACAACTAATAAGAAAAGTGCCTTTGATAATGGGACTCAGTCTCTGCTGTTTGACCCTTTGGATATTTCACTGTAATGGGCTGAATGAGGCCCACTGTCAGAAAAGGATTTTCTGTCATAATTTTCGTTCTTTCTCATGAAAAGTTAAGTTGCCTATTAATTGTCCTGAATAATTCTCATTGGCTTCGTGGGAGTTAAGTCATTAAACGGGGGGGGGGGGGGGGGGGGGGGA
>NW_022589717.1:17152118-17352224 GCF_004348235.1 Phoca vitulina
GGGCCTTCAAAACTGCAGCCTGTTTCAGGATCTCTCCACTTCCTCCCTCACAGGCAGGTGCCCACCCCTCATCTCTTCACTTGGCCCTCTCCTTCTCACCTGCAGGCCCCACACAAGCGTCCTCCCCTCAGGAGGCCTTCCCTGACCCCTTTCTAAGGGCGGCCGCTTCCGTCCCTGCTATTCCATCCATCCTGCTTCATTTCCTTCACTGCACTTTCAATTCTGTGATGTTCTTCTAATTTTTCTCCGTGTTGTCTGTCTTTGCTGATAAACTCTGTAAAGGTAGGGAACTTGTATCTATTTCACTGTTCACCCCAATCCTTAGAATAATACCTGGTATAGAGTAGAAACTAAAAAAAAGGTTTGTGATCTAATAAAATAAGGAATTTAATTTTATCCAGGATATCAGAGCCCCACAGATAGACTTCAAGTGTGTACCAGAGGGCTCTTGAAATTTGCATCCATTGGGTGCTGAGGAAGAGAGAAGTCCCTGATGGTAAGGGAAGATACTGATATTTTCTGTTGGACAAGATGGCAGAGGATCATGCCACACTTTACATTTCTTTTAGGTAAAATTTATATTCTGTGTAGTGAAAGGCACAGGTCATACATGTACCATTCAATGATTTTAACAAGTGTATACCCATCAAGAAGGAGAACATGACTACCACTCAAAGTTTTCTTTTTTAAAGACTGTATTTATTTATTTACTTATTTGAGAGAGAGCGAGCAGTGGGAGGAGCAGGGGGAGAGGGACAAGCATGTGGGGCTTGATTTAACAACCCTGAGATTACAACCTGAGCTGAAACCAAGAGTTGGACACTTAACTGACTGAGCCACCCAGGCGCCCCCAGAAAGTTTTCTTATGCCCCCCCTTCGTATGCCCCTCCTCATTAGGCACTTTCAGAGGCAAACACTAGTCCAGTCTTTTTCACCATAGTTTAGTTTTGTCCATTCTAGAACTTTCCATAATTGGAATCATACAGTATGTACTCTTGTGCAATGCTTCATTCACTCAGCAAAATGTTGAGACTCACTATGTTGTTGCAAGTATCCGTGTCTTTTCGTTGTTGAGTGGTATTCTGTAGTATGATTATCTCAGTTTGATTATCCATTCTCCCATTGATAGGTGTCTGGGCTCTTTCCCGTTTTTTACTATTATGAATGAAGCTGCAATGAACATTCTGTACAAGTCTTTTTATGGACATGTGCTTTCATTTCTTTTGGGTAAATATATAGGAATGGAATTGCTGGGTCAAAAGTATGTTTAGCTTCATAAGAAACTACCAGAACTTTTCCCAAAGTGGCTGTACTATTTTGCACTCCCACCAATAATGTATGAGGATTCCAATACCGCCAACATTTTGTGTTGTTGGTCTATTTAAATTTTAGCCGTTCCAGTGGGTATGCAGTGGTGTCCTCTCATTGAGGTTTTAAGATGCAGTTTGCTGATACTGAATGATGTTGAATAATATTGAAAAAAACTCTCATGTGCTTATTGGTACATTTGCTTATCTTCTTGCATGAATTGTCTATTCGAATATTTTGCCCATTAAAAAAATTAAGTTGTTTTCCTTTCACGATTGAATTGTCAGAGTTGTTTGTGTATTCTGGACACACACACGTTTTGTGAGCATTTTCTCAGTTGTCATACCACATTTTGAGAGACCGCCATCAGATTCTGTATCTTCTCTATTTTCTCTCTGTAGTTTTTGCTACTTGTCTGGGTCTGGTCTACATATATGCCCGTCACCAGTATTTCTGGGGCTATTCAGAAGCAGCTAAAAAAAGGTAAGGAGAACCTACGAATTGGGTGTTTAGGCAAAGAGTAGCAAGGTGGAGTCTGAATTAGCTGTGCGTTCCTGAGGGTATTGGCAGCCCCGATGGTCGTGGTTCTTCCCAGGCTGTGAGCAACTAGGGGTAAGAAGGGAACGTCAAGTACAAAGTGTACACTAGTGTGCACTCATGGCCACCACACTGGAAATCCTTGCAAGAATTGTGCACAATCTCCAAAAAGTTGCAAAGGAAATAATCCTGCCCAGTCTTGATCATCCTTTGAATGTGCAAAGGGGCCAGCCTCTGTGGCTAGGCATCCCCTTGAATTTATGGGACGAATCAAAATTTTCAAATGGCAAAAGCATGGAAGTTCTGGGCGGTGGCAGCAACGAGCAGCCTACCTCAGAATGCTTGCCTTCATCACTGCAGCTGGTTATCACCTCTCTGCTTTGTGTCTGTCCTGTAGGATCACCGGTTTCCGGCTGAGTCTGGGGACTCTGGCTTTGCTGACGGTCCTAGGCGCCCTGGGGATTGCAAACAGCTTTCTGGATGAATACCTGGACCTCAATGTTGCCAAGAAACTGAGACACTTCTGATGTTACCCCTTCCCTTTGCCCAAATGCTTGCAGAAGCTATTTCTACCCTGAAGGTCATGTGGGGTCAATTGATCAATTCTTAAAAAGAAGTCTTTGTTTTGTTTCTCCTGAAATGGCTTTGTAGGAACATACCCACTAGAGAATACATTTCCTGTTTAAGAATTAAAGTCCGCCCTGAGGGGAGAGAGCCACATCCTCAGTGGAAGTGCACAGGCTCTGGTTCTGGAAGCGCATGCTGAAGTCATGATTGCTTATGCATCCTGACCGTGTGCCGGGTTTTCTGTGGGGCCACCATCGTCCCCTGCCTCTGATGATCGTCCCACTTCTGTCTTGATGGAACGTTCCAAACAGATGCTGATAAGGCAGCCGTGCTCACTTTATTGGTCGTAGGAGAGCAACAGATGGCTGCACACGGGGGACGTCAGGCAAACACATAGAGTAGCCAGAGAAGAGAGTCATCAACTAATAGCACAAAACAAATCTGGGTGCGAAATTTACTTTTTAAAGAAAAAAGGAAAAAGAAAAAAAAGGGGGGGCATTCATTTTTAAGGAACCATTCAGAGACTAGTGTGCAGTGGATGTCCTTGCCCCTGGCCAGGGGAAGGAGGGGCACCGTCACAGCTAGAGCTGGGTTCCGCTGTACGTCCTGTGTCCCGTGCGGTTTGGGGTCGGCAGCTGTTGTGACCCTGCAATGCGGTCACTGTGTGGCACAATGCAAATGACCCTCCTTTACTTTCTTCATCTTCTTCTTCTTTTTTTTTTTTTTTAAGATTATTTATTTGAGAGAACACACAAGTAGGGGCAGCAACAGAGGGGAAGGGAGAAGCAGGTTCCCCGCTGAGCAGGGAGCCCGATGCGGGGCTCGATCCCAGGACCCTGGGATCATGACCTGAGCCGAAGGCAGACGCTTAACGACTGAGCCACCCAGGTGTCCCTGCTTTCTTCATCTGTAGGATGGGAATGAGTTCACCTCACAGTCTTCAGGGATGTTAGGAAAATGGAATTATGAGCACAGATAACACATTTTAACATCCGGAAAAGGGCTCTTTGTCCATTTTTCTAGAGAAATCTGGACAGCCTCGAGTCTGTAATGGGCATCTTCAAGAAGCTGTTGACCGGGTGGGTACAAAGGAAGTTTTAAAGACTATGAATACTAGGGAAAGAAATAAAGGCAATTAAACACCAGCGTTTCCAGAATAGTGGGGAAGAGATGACACCGCCCTGCTCCCCACGTCGCAGTACTAAATATTCGCGAAAACACTGAGAACATAACGGTCTGGGGATGGGGCTATCAGGATCCTACTCACTGGCTGCCTTCGAGTAAGGCACCTCGGCAGTAGGGGCCAGGCAGTGAAGAAGCGAAGACCAGAGCCCGGCAACACGAACCCTCTTCTAGGACGTGCTGGGCCTCCTCCCGTGGCTCTTCACGGCTCTCGGCCTCTGTTTTCCTTGGGTAAAATGGGCCTTTACTCACTCTAAAATGCTGTGTTTCTATAGCCTTTTTGCTTGTTAGTATTCTGATCAGTTACGGTGACTTGTATTGTGACATTTAATTGTTTTACACATTGAAGACAATAAGGAAGAAAGAATGCAAATTTTTGACCCCAAAGAACAATTACTGCATAATCATATCCTTCTGAAGAGGGGAAAAGAACACTCGGCTTTTCCCAATCTTGCACTTGAGGATTTATAAACAATTTCTATTTTGCATCTAAATTGGAGCTATTTAAAAAGGTAAACTACAGGGACGCCTGGGTGGCTCAGTCAGTTAAGCGTCTGCCTTCAGCTCAGGTAATGATCCCAGGGTCCTGGGATCCAGCCCCACATTGGGCTTCTTGCTCGGCGGGAAGCCTGCTTCTCCTTCTCCCTCTGCTCCTCCCCCTGCTTGTGCTGTCTCTCAAATAAATAAATAAAATCTTAAAAAGAAAATAAAAAGATAAACTACAAACACACACAGCATTTGGTTAAAAACTTGTGGAAAAAGAAGAATGGGTACACCAGGATATCAGAGCTTTGTATCTTTAAACATCTGAACTGTAAAATTGATTTCCTTTGTTCTAATTCTATTGTCACCAAGGCAACCTCTTGATTATTTTAATTCCTATAAATTTGGCTACAAGGAGGAAATGTGCTGGCCAGAGAGATGTGGGTCTCTGAGCTCTTCGAGAGTTATATAGGTATATGTTTTGTATATTAATGAGTTGATGGGTTTTATTTTTAGAAATCAGATTCATTGTCTCAAAGTGTTAAGAAAAAAGGGGATGGAGAACCATTCTATATTAAAAGAGCCTTAAGAGGCATAAAAACCAAATGGCAATATTGGATCCTTGATCAAATCCTGGTTGGAAAAAAACAGCTATGGAAGACATTTGGGAGACAATTGGGACAATCTGAATATGAAGTGAGAATTAGGTGATATTAGGGAATTAATGTTAATTGTGTGAGGCGTGATAATGATCTTGTGGCTAGGGAAGAGAATGTCCTAATTCCTGGGAGCTGCATGTTGAGAGGTTGGAGGGTGAAGTAGCTGAATGGGGATAACTTCTTTGTTACGGTTCTGCAAAGTATGCGTGCCCAGCATACATGGCAAAGAGCTGATAGTTACTACATTGAGGCTAGTATGCAGTTATTCATCGTACTGTCTGCTCTTCTGTTTGATAATGTTCATAATGAAGGGTTTAAAAATCATATCTAAGAAGTTAAAACCTAAAATCAGATTCTTGGTAGCTGTGAACATTTTTTTTTTTTTAATTGAGCACTCTATGCTTGTTGTGGGGTCTGTGGGATTGAGAGGGCCACAGCAGTAGTGGTGGCCCAGCAGCTGTCCCGGACACGGCAGGGCCACTGGGCCCCACTTGCGTGGTTACTGCCATAATCGCCTCCACCTGTTGCATGAAATCAGACAGGTTGTGGTAACTTGCCCAGCAGATACCGGAGTGGGAATCAAATGTCGTTGGAACTTGAAAAAGAGACTAGAGGACAAAACTGAAGAGAGAAGAAGAGGGGAAAAAAAAAAAAAAGAAAAAGTAAAACAACAGAGCACTGATTATACAAACAAGTAGCCCTGTCCCTTCCCAGGCATTTCCCCTCCCCTACTTGCCTTTGCAGGGTTGGAGGTGGGTGCCGTGTTCATAAGGAAAAACATCAGGTCGTTTGTTTTTTCACCCTTTGTCTCCAGACACAGTTTTCCTTGAAAAGAATCGTCACAGGCAGATAGCTCATCTGATGCTTCTGAATGCTCCTTAATTTTCAGCAATAAAATACATCTTTCTCACTGGGACAGACGCTTAGTGACTTCCCCGATAGATGTTTATTCTCTGCCTCTTCCCCCATCACACACTTCCTGCACCGGGATTTTAAAAAGGTCAGTAAGATTACATGTAAGAGATCGTTTCAAAAGAGAAGGGGATGCCATTCATCCAGTGCACAACACACTTTCGTGTGAATGAAAATGTGTGGTTTTAATTACTCGGGTCTAGGAATACTCAACTCTTCTCGGAGCTTCAAGCTCTTACTTCTGTTTATCAGCCTTCCCCCCCACCCATCAGTTCATTCTTCAACTTCCTGTTATCTGGTAGAATACTACGCCCTTATGGGTGGGACAAAGCCCCGTGTCACACAGTTTTCTCCACTCTGTTATTTGCCAGCCAGTCTGGAACCATTGTCCTCCAGGGGTAGGGCCGGCCTCTCCCACAGTCAAGAACATTCTTTCTCTTGGTTAGTATGTATTAAAACTCACCTTTGTTTTGGATCGGTTTTTGAGGATGATTTTATTCTGTGCTTGTGGCCTTTCTGCTTAACCCAGATAGTTTTGAATCGTGTTGTTTTACTATGCTTTTTCAAGTTTGATGGAAAGTCTTAGGTCAAGTCTCCTAGAAGGGGAGGGGTGGATTCACATGTGTGTGATTCATTAGTGAAGGTCCCCCAGGAGGGCAATCAGAACAGAGTGGGGAAGGGCCAGAAGCCCAAGTAAGGACAACTTCAAGCAAAGTCCTAGCCTCTGCCTGATCCCACAGGGGAGTTCTAGAACATAAATCCTATCTCAGGGCTGGTCCAGGCCACCTGACTGCGTTCTCACACTCCTCCTCCATCGAGACACTGACTAGGGTGGATCTAGAGAAATGTAAACTTCTAATCATTTCCAACAGTTTGTGGACGGTGCAGGCCAAGCCAGGCCTAGGCCCGGGGCAGCCCTTCAAAGAGAGATGCAGCAAGGGCTGGTAGGAATGAGGTGTCCATGGGTTGTGTGTGTGTACACAGACAGTGTCCACTACAGTGGGGCAAGACCCTTGTGTTACTTTTCCTTCCATATATTCCTTGAGGTTTCTTTCTTTTTTTTTTTTAAATGAAAATTTTACTATCAATTTTCTAAAGAGCCAGTTGGAAATTGAAAGTACTGAATCTACAAATGGACTTATGTTCTTTTCAAAGCTGACTTTCTTCTCTTCTGTTTGCTACATCCCTTGGGGTGCAAATTTAGAAAGTTTTAGTTGTGTGGTTGAATTGAAAAGACTGGGAATGATTGACTGATCTCCACTGTTAAATAAATGTTTAATGATATCACGAATTTTGAGACAAGAACTGCAGTTAATCAATTAAAACCCAGGCGTAGTATATCCGTTTAATTAAGGTTGGAGATCCAGTGACATTCCTAAAATAAACTATACTTTGGATCGATTCAGATAATGATCTTTTATTTGTTTTCTTTTCTTTAAAAGTGGTATGTCAACATCACTTCATTTCTACGTTTCAGAGTTTTGTACATTTCTTAAAAGGAAATAAGCAATGCTCAATGTACAAAGTAAAAACAGAAAACTAGAAAAATCTGAATAAAATGGAGCAAGTTGCCGTAGGTCATACAGTACAAATTAGTCATTAGATGTCATCTGAAGTGCAATATACCACTGCTGTGATGATGAGTTAAGGAATGAAATAAAAATACTCTATTTTAAACAAACAGTATATATATATTTATATGTATATTTTTTACAGATAGTAGACCCAGTGATATCTGCAGTATTGTAAAAACTTATTTACAAATAACTTTTTTAGACATTACATATACATCAGCACCGTAGTAAAAACAAAAACAAAAACAAAACAAAACGACCTTATTAAAATCTACCTCTCTATTTAGTTGGTCCCAGTATTAAGCATTTGGAGGAAGCTATTAAAAAGTAATGGAGCCCCCTTCTCCCATCAGCCACCTCCAGCTTCTCATCATTGCTCATGTATTTGTTTCCTGTACCTTTCAGAAAAAGGTAATTATGTTTTCTGTCTTCTTGCTTATTTACTTTTTTATTTTTTTTGGTTTTTACCTGTTTCTACTCAAGAGTTTCCATGGTGGTGTCCCTCCCTGGGCAAGGAGTTCATGGTCACCTGCCACCACGTCTTCCTAGGAGGAGCCGAGCCCCTGCCTGGGCTCTTGCCCACCTGGCCTCCTCTGGTCTCCATCCTGCCCCTTGCTCAGCAGATCTACCACCTTGGGCCATGGCGAGCAAGCCAACGACAGTGTTTGCCTGCCTGCCGCCTCTCCGCCCTCTGCCCCCAGCTTTCCATTCCAGCCCCCCGTCTCAGGAACGCCCTGTGAGTGCAGCCGGTCCAGCTCCCCACAGCCTGGCTGCAGCGAGGTACGAGTAGGTACACGGAAGGAGCCAGGCTTTCGGACGCCGAGGGAGCGTGTGGTGGGAGAAGAGCATGCTCCACTCTTACTCTGGACAGTAATTATGCCACATGGCCTCCAAAATGGGGCGGTGGGAACAGCAGCAAGGACAAAACACACAAGCCTTATGGTAAGTAGCAGAGGTTGTCATCCCTTCCGACAGACTTCGCTTGGGGCAGATTGGAGTGAATTACAAAGAGAATGACTGTACAGGACTTTGGAAGTGGATGACTTTGCCCATATGGAAGGAACTGTATCTTCCTGCTTTTTATCGTCAGAATGTGTCAGGTGGAGCCACTGACATTTCAGTTCATCTCTCAGCGTTTTAGATTTGTCTTTCTGGTCAGGAGGGACTAAGGGCAAGGCCAGTTTCAGAACATAGGGAGCAGGGTCAGCGCCTTTGGGCCACGGCTCCCAGGGTAGAGCAGAAGCATCCGGTGTGGCTCACAGTAACCCACCATGGAGCATCAGAGGGGCCTGCTCAGTTCCGGGCAGAGACTATTCACTCAACTACACATTAGAGAAAGAAAACTCCAGTGTTGCCTTGGCATTTCAGGCCTTGTCTAAGTGCTTGCCTTTATTACGATTCTGCCCAGGCCCCCAAAGACTTTTGTCTTCATTTCTTCTCGTATAGTCTGTAAGGAGAAGCAAGGGCAGGGTGGGGTGGAGGCAAGGAGGAACAAGGGCAGGGGTGCGGGGAAAAGCGGCCACACTGGCAGACACGGCAGCCAGTCGGGGTCTCTCCCCACCCTGCGGCCACCGGAAGTCGATGTGAACTGCCTAGCCGCAGCGGTGTGACACCGGGCCCCCAGGAGGCTCCCGGCCGACTACCCGGAGTGCCGGCCGCCACGGTCACGGTCACCGGCAGAGGGCTGCCGGCGCCCCTTCTCCAGGCTCACGTGGCTCTGTTGGAAAGGCAGCTGACAGCAGCGCCTCTACCATTCCTGAGGGTCCTCACAGGGCAGCCGACGGGCTTGGAGCAGCCTTTGTGGTCTCCCGTTCGTCGTGCCTACCCTCCAAACACACTAGCGGGTCTCCACGCCTGACCTCCCTTTCCAGCCGGAGTGCGGCGCCTTTCCGACCTGTGCTCTTGGCCCGTGCAACCACGCAGCGGCCTCCGCGGGGCGCTCCCGGGCCCGAGGCTCTGCGGTGTGCGGTCTCCGGCTCGGGGCCAGGCGGGGCTGGCGGAGCCCTCACGCTGGGCAGCGGTCTGGCACGGCTGGAGCAGCGCTCGCTGCGCCCGGCGAGCACAGGGGCTGCCGAGCACAGGGCTTCGGATCCGTCTTCCCCACCGGCCTCCGCGGCGTCCCTCTCTCTTGCAGCCGGGATCCGCGTGGCGTCTTGTCTCGACTGCTGTGTGAAAATCCGGTGAAATGAGGCCCAGCGGGGCTGTGGATTGGCACCTGGATCTTTCACTGTCAGCCAGCTGCAGTTTTGCTCAGTTTACGTGGGTCAAAAAAACAAAAAAAACAGGGATGGCTCAACATCCTGTTTCTTTTTCACGTTTTAGGCTTTCAACACTAGACTTGTGGCTCTCGGGGCTCCTCTTGACTAGGGGTTCCCAAACAACTCATCAAGCTCCTGCATCCACTCGTCCCCCGGCCCGCCTTTGATGATGGAGTCCACGAGGTCCGCACTGTCCGAGAGGCCGGGGAAGGAGGCCCCGGCTGCTTCGCCGCTATAATTGTAGGACATGTCCTGAGCGGGGTTCCGCTCGTAGGCCTGGCTCTGGCTGCTGGGAGCGAAGCTGCCGCTGGGCATCTGCTGCTGGGCTGGGGGCTGGCTGAACGCTGGCATGCCGGGGACGCCCTGGCTTAGGCCAGGCATGACCATGGGCCTGGCCTGGCCGCTGCCTTGCTGCCCCGGGAGCGGTGGGATCATCTGGCGACCCATGGCAGCTGGGTTGAGGGCTCGCACGGCGCCAGTGTTAGCATCCACAACCTGGCTCAGTCCCTGTGGGAAGTGTTGCTTGGTCAGCCTCGGCTGGCCAGCCTGAAGTGGGTAGCTGGCGCCGTTATTGAATGATCCCAGTTCTCCACTAGTCCTCCCGGGCATCCCCTGTAAGCTCCTCTGTGGCCAGCTCTGCGTTCCCTGCTGGACTGTTCCCATAATGCCCTGCAGCCTTGGCGGGCCCTGGGGCCTTGGCAGGGCTTGGCTCACCGGCCCTTTCATCTGCTGGTGCTGCTGGGTAATGGCTGAGTTCACCAGCATGCTCTGACCAAAACCACTCACCATCCCAACCCCTTGCCCAGAGGTGGGCTGCCTTGGCCCCTGGGCTTGGTTGTGTGTGATGCTCATGCCACTTTGGTTTGGGTGCTGCAACATTTGGGTCATCCCTGTGCTCATATTGTACATTCCTGGTTGGCTGGTAGGTGTGTTGCTATAAGGGGCCAGTCCCATCTCTGACTGGGCTGCTGCCGCGGCCATTGTCCCTGGGTTCTGGGAGGGTCCCATTCCCATCATGCCTGCGTTCTGTGCCATCAACCGTGACGTTCGAATGCTCTGGAGGGCCGCTTGGCTTCTCACGGCTGCTATATCCTGGGGAGAACCTACAGGGGAAAAAAAGACATACCCATTCATTCATCTTGATAAGCAGTTTACTGTTAACGTGTTGTTGGGATTATCTTTAGGCATGACAAAATTCTTTTATATGAAAGGATCTACTCTGATCCTAAGTCCTTAATAAAAATGATTATTTTTCTGACTATAACATATGCTGATTGTAAATAATTCAGAAAATATTGAAAAGTACAACGATGAAAACTAAAGTTACCCAAACTGCCCCCCCCAGAGATAAACACTGCTAACTATTACATAAATAGACACATGAAAATAGGGATCGTACTGGATACATGCTTTTGTAGTTGACTTGATAGACTTATTTTTGTTCACATTTCAAAAGCAAATTGTTTCTCACTCTTCTTGATAGGATGCCATCCTCAACCAATCAGACACCATTATTCTTGGAGGTGAGAGGGAATTCACCTACTGGGCTAAATTAAGAAGCAACGGCTGATCACTTTGTGTATTCTGTTTGTGAAGTGGAACATGGTTCAGTAGAGAACAGTATCAATAAAGACCATTAGACTAATTTCCCTTAAGACTTGAGCAGGATTTGAGAGGTTAAAGGCCACTGCTCCTGCTAAGAAGCTATTTCGACAGATGAGACATTTTTTGGATCCACTCTATAGATTTCCACATGCTCCAGATTCTCTGAATCATAACATGTCAGGGCAAACTGGCCAGCTTCCTGAGCTAGAAAAAGAAATCATCCTGCTACTTGCTCCTTGGCAATGAACTTTATGCATTTTTGCAGCAAAGTCCACTCACTCCTTCAAGTCGGCAATGACCACTTTTCTCAGCAGATCGCTAACATGGTTTTAATGATGCTGTTTATAAGTTGACCAGAGTATGAATGCCAAGTCCCTCAACTTTAATTAGGCATTTGAGTGAGTCCTTCTGTTACGGAAGCTGGACTGGATCGCCCGACGGAAGAACCAAGCGGTACCCAGAGATCTTGGAGGATAGGTTTATTTAATGCCTGCGGGCTCAGAGGAGAGTGGTCTCCAAAGGCCTGAGCCCCCGAGCACAAAGAGGGCAATTTATACACTTCGACTTCCACATACTCGGCACTTTTGGCGCGTGCGCGAGGCGGGGCAGGGAGAAGGACGCGGATTGGTGCGCGGGGGAAGCGGAACAGGGAGAAGAACCCGGAAGAGCCCCGGGGCAAGGACTGGGACTCTCTCGCTGGCTCCGTCGGCCATCTTAGGACACAGATTTTCCTTATCACTTCTTTACATGTTCTTAGGAAATTTCCAAATCAGCCAAGAGAATAGAAATGTCACCCTTAGAACCCCAGTCAATGTTGTAAAGGGCTAGGAGGTGCACAAAAATGAGTTTTTTCTATGTCCCTGTTAATAATGATTAAGTCTATGAGACAAAGAAAAAAAAAAATTTTTTTTTTCTGGACACTTAAAAAAGATGCAGCATGGGAACCAATCGATATTATAAGCAAATGTGATGCTACCTGGAACTGGGATGAG
The DNA here is from genome assembly GCF_004348235.1 of Phoca vitulina. NCBI lineage: Eukaryota > Metazoa > Chordata > Mammalia > Carnivora > Phocidae > Phoca > Phoca vitulina. The sequence goes on from NW_022589717.1 coordinate 17,164,196, forward strand.
AAACCAGATGAGAACAGTGTAAGCTTGTTAAGCCTGGCACCTGGGCAGTAAGTGTGTTTCTGTCTTCCTGATAGGGTTATTGATTTCTGGGCAGCAAATATGTCTCCATATTTTCTTTCTTTCTTTAAGAAAGAAAATTATGGGAATTTTGATTATGACTTAAGTTTTTGTGGCTTGAGATCAATATGCTGCATTGAGAAATGAAATGGTTTCTGTGGGGGAAAGCTGGAAGGGCTGGGGGGAGATCCTTACAAATGTTTCAGTTTTCCGTTTTAAGCTTCATTATACCTAAGTGATTAAAAAAAAAATCAAAAGTTCCTGTTAAACACTGGATGGAAGTATATATTGCGATTTGTAATTTTGTTATGAAGTTTTGTGACCTTAACGACTAAATCTATATCGACTGCATGGCCAATCTGATCAACTGTGGTGAAATGGGTTATTGAGTTGTTTATAAAAAAATTTTAAGGAGAAAATACTGCTGACTCAGAGACTGATTGGCTAGACCCAAATTACATAAATAGGCTGATGAGCTGCTGGAAACAGATGAAAAGACTTCCATATTTTGGACATTTTTGTTGTATGTTTATAATGGATATATTAAGGGACTGGAAATGGTCTGGGCTACTTTGGTGAATGAGAAATAGGTTCCTCTTTTTAGAGGACAGAAATGGTACAATGCCTTTTAAGAGGGACTGAACCATTAATTCAAGCCAACCTTTATTTTAAGTATAAAATGACTGTACTATCTAGGTATAACTTTTATGGAAAAAAAAAAGGGGGGCATTTTAAAACCAGCAACCAGCTCCATATGTTTATCCTAAGTAGAAACAAAATGCTTTTTATTAATCTAATTTTATGCTTTCAGTAATTTAAAATATGTATAGAAAAAATGCAAATGTGTCCAAAGAATTACCTTGAAGTTATATGATTACTATATATGTTAAATAATAGACCAATTTTTTTCTTCGTCTTCCATTTTTGTCTAAAACAGATATTATTGTGGGGACACTGTACTCATATTAATTTTCTTGCCCACCGGTTCACGTCACAATGTCAAAGAAAATCTTCCATATTCAAATAGAGATCATAGGCAATTTTTTCTTAAAAGGGTCTCTTTTCTATTTTCACTTGCAGGAAGCCTGTATTCGTGAAAAATAAGCATTTCTCCATAGGCATGTAACATTGCCCAGAGGCACAAAACTCAATAAGAGAAAGATAGTCATTAAACCTTTGAAATGTGTAGTGGTGAGCGTTTGTGTAGGTTCTCATGCAAGTTATTCCTAACGGAACTCTCCAAGGACAGTATTTCTTATCTACCAATTTGCTGTTTTCCCAGATACATAACATTATGATATCTAAGGTGTTAGTAAAATAAAATAGGGAGGAGAGTAAAAAGAGAAAAAAAGTGTATCAGTCAGCCTAGGGACCCTACAATGTCACTGGTTGTTCAACTTAAGTACAGCTAAATTTCTAGGTTGATTACCTGTGGTGTGGGGTTTTAGACAAGTTCAAAGAGTAGAACTTTTAAAAACTGGACCCAAAGCATACAGAATAACTCATAATACAGAATAAGTATTACATTTCTGTGGGTCCCTTTATTCCAAAAGATAATAAATGAGTTATGAACCTAGAAAAGTCAAGGGACACTCTGCCGGGTTTATAAAATTTTGTATTTTTAATTAGTTCTTAATAGAAATCACCGGTTCTTAAAGTGTGGCCCTTGGGCCAGCAGGAGCTGCAGAGCAACTCCTGGGAGCTTGTTCGAAATGCAAATTCTCAGGCCCTACTCCAGACCTCCGGAAACTGGGGCTGGGGCCAGGCCGGCTGTGTTTTTTTTTTTTTTAAATTCAACTTAGTTAACATATAGTGTATTACTAGTTTCTGGGGTAGAATTTAGTGATTCATCAGTTGCATATAACACCCAGTGCTCATTACATCAAGTGCCCTCGTTAATGCCCATCATCCTGTTACCCCATCCCCCCCACCCCTGCCCCCTCCGGCCACTCTCAGTTTGTGCTTTCACAAGCTCTGCTGGTGATTCTGATGCAGCTAAAGTTTGAGAAGTACAGGGATAAACCTGGGCCGGGGGGGGGGGGGGGGGCTCTGTGTCTGCAAGAAACACTATGCGTGTAAGAGTGACCGTTTCTACTCCCCTCTACCCATGACCAAATGAGAAACAGAATTCTTCAAAGAATCTTGGCACTAATTTAGTGCACAGAACACCTGTGCACACCTTTATTCCTTTTGTCCTTCCCTGGGTCAAGTCCAAAGGTTCTGAAATGATACACATGTTCCAGGGGTGGCAGGGACTGGTAGCTACTCAAGCGCCAGTATTTTCACAGGCAACCTTCGGTGAGATCTGGCAGTGAACACCAGTGGCTTTCAGACTCTTTAAAACCACTACTCACAGTGTGTGATCCAGTATATACACGTGCGGGTTTATAACAGAAACAAATTTTCTCTTATTATGATATACTCTGATAATTGTTTTCTATTCTATTTCTTTTATTATTATTATTTTTTAAAAGATTTATTTATTTGACAGAGAGAGAGAACGAGCACAAGCAGGGGGAGCAGGAGAGGGAGAAGCAGGCTCCCCACTGAGCAAGGAGCCTGATGCAGGACTCGATCCCAGAGCCCTGGGATCATGATCTGAGCCGAGCGAAGACACCCAACCGACTGAGCCACCCAGGCGCCCCACTATTCTATTTCTTTTTAAAAAATGTTGGTTGTGACCCATTAACTTGTCTTTACAACGTCCTTGTGTGTTGCAACTCAAGACTGAAAAAGGCTACCCTACTCATGAATTTTTCACCCACCGTCCACTGAGAAGGGTAGCACTTGTGCAATGCTATGCCAAGTTTGTATATATTTACATATATGCATATTTATGTACAAGGGGATTCATAGCTTCTGGCAGATTCTCGAAGCCATAGGTAACACTTGAGAAATTAGGACCTAGGATGTAGGTCCCGTGAAAAGGGCAGAGGATGGGAATTAGGATTTCTACTACTAAAAGCACAGCCGGCCTGGCCCCACCCCCAGTTTCTGGAGGTCTGGAGTAGGCCCTGGAACCCCCTGAAAACTCCTGTGATGAGACTGGGAAGGGTCTTCAGGCTCACCCTCTACCCCATACAAGACCCTCAGGGGCTCTCTCTATCGGAGATGGAAGGGATTGATATTTGAGGGGACTTTCTACAACATAAAGGAATGGCAACACAGAGCCTACAATGTGCCCATTGCTACTGGGTCACAAGTCGGGATTTCTGCAAAGGGCAGCAGGATCAAGATAGTCCAGTCAAACTCAAGGCCCTGTGCATCTCCTAGATTCAGCAGAGATTGGAGGCTGCTGCCAGCCAGATTCTCCCATGTCAGTCGTTGGAAGTGAGGGCTTTGGCCAGCTGACGTATTAGGATTAGCAAGAGGGATGTAGCACAGGACTGTTCCTCCCGCACTCACCGACATGACGATCCAGACATAGACAAGGCTGACAGGGAACCAACCAGGCACCAGCATGCCCTTATTGGCTATTAAACCATTGAAATACTTCTGCATCTTTGGTAAAGAACAGCTGTTCCAGCCCTGCCCTCCCCCCCCACAGCCACTCTGACCCCTCCCGGGGCCAACCAGGACCTCTCTGTGACCCAGCCACCCAAAGGTTAATACCTGGCACAGCAGGAGACTCCAAAAATGCATTCTGACGGATTGGTACCCTCACTTCTTAAATATTTTTACTATTACCTGGACACGAACCCAGCCCAGGAGGCAATGCCCCTTGGCTACACTTGCACTTACACGTCATGGCTGGAAGGTATAAAACGGAAGAGGGGTGCACTGGCCTCACCTTGGAACTGATTGACCTGCTGCACAGGGTAGGGATTCCGCTGCTGCTGGAGGTGCTGACGGGGCAAATGTGATTGCTGCAGCTGCTAGAACGACAGGACAAGAAGGGCAGGGGGCGACAGGGGGAGAGACAATGAAATATTGTGGCAGTTTCGAGGAAGGCACTTTTTTCAAACACTAAACCTTGTGTTGAGGAATCAGGTGCACCCAGGCAGGTGCACAAAGCCCGAGTTTGACGGATTTTCACAAAGTGAACACATTCCCGGTAACTGGCATCTAGATCAAGAAACTGAGCTCTGCTGGGAGCCCCGCAGGCCCCTTTCCAGTCATTATTGACCCCAGGGAACCACTTCATCTGGCCGGGGAACCACTCTCCTGACCTAACAACACAGCCTAGTGATGTCTGCTTTTGTACCTCATGTAAGTGGACTTATACAACGTATTGGTGTCTGGCTGTGGCATCTGGCTTCTTGCATTCATCACTGTATTTATGAGACTCATCCATGTTGATGTGTGTAGCTGTAGTCAGGTCACTGTCACTGCCGAACAGTATTCCATCACACGAATGACTAGACCACGACTTATTTACCTATTCTACTAGTGATGGTCCTTTAGAGTGTTTCCAGTTTTTGGCTGTCACAAATACCGCTGCTAGGAACTTCCTTGATCGTGTCTTTGGGTGAACATCTGGCAGACCTCCTGGCCCATGAAGAGTGTGTCCTGTGGGAGGCAGTTTTGACTTTGACTACCTACCATCCCCTTGCATGTTTTCCTTAGCGTTGCAAGACCCAGCGCAAGGGACAAGCAACTAATTTTTGTCCTAAATAGATGCTTCCGGTACAGGAAGATGGGATTCTCAGGGGCTACAAACAAGGCTCATCTTATTCCCACGAGGCCACACTGCCTGTAAGATACATCCCCCCAAGTAAAATACACAGCATTTAGTGCCTTAAGGAAACCGCGTGGGACTCTGCATGTACCAGGAGCCGGGAGGCTGGCGATTTCGTCTTTCTTCTTCCACTCCCGGGGCTTCTGCGCTGCTAGCGCTGTTACCAATCTACTGGAAAGGCTATTATGATCATTACGATGCTGTATGTGAAAAGGGAAAGAAACTGAGAGCGAGGTGGAAAGAGCAGAGAAAGGGGTTTGAGTTTGCGTGACCTTCGGCACGTCATTACCTCCTCCTGCTCCTGCTGAATATTCATGGAGCACCTTCCATCGGCTCGGGCTTATAAAGAACACACAACAAGGGCCCTGCTCTTTCAAGTGTTCATTATAAAAATAACACACATTGACCACTTCTTAACACATGTGTCTATTTCTATTTTTTTCCTCTTGTTTTTGTTTCTGGGCAGCTCTATAATTTTCTTTCTCTTTCTTTTTCTCTTTTCTTTTTCTTGACAAGGCCAGCCCAGTACTCTGGCAACCAAAGAAAAGAAAAGCCTCTGCCCTGCTCACCCCATCCTGTGGTGCCTACCAGGGTGTTTTGCACAAACTGTTGAAATTAATTAATTGTGTAGATAAAATGTAGACAAGAAACCATGCTAATCTTTTAGGCAGCAATAGAAGGGCATTATTGAGAGTAAACTGAGCACTTCAAAGCTTCTCCTCTGCCAAACTTCTCATATTATGTAAGAATTTAAGTGTCCCACTGCCAACTGGGAATAAGCCCTGGGGTGGCCTGGGGTGGGGTGGGAGTGGGGCTCCAGTTCCAGTCCCTGGCTCTGCCTCTCGAGCTCTGCCATCTCTGATAAATCCCATGAGCTGCCTGGCCTCAGTTTCCTCACAGGTAAAATACAAAAGCCTTCATGATCACCAATATTTCTTTCAGGTCTAAAATTCTAGGTTCTGTGGAACCTTTATGAATGGATGAGAGGTGACCCGCTCCGTGCCGTTTGAGAATAAGGGATTTAACGTTAATTCACACCTGCTTTCAACCTGCTCTGTTCGGATTCTTAAATCCACTAGAATCATTTTAAAGTTCCCAAAGATAGGCAAGATCCCAAATCCTTCTGTTTCTCCCTCCAGGAAATCCCAGGATCTCTAATACTCTGCTTTCAAGACTGAAATTCTTAGGACACTTTCACAGCTGCTGCAGAGCTCAAGAAAGTCAGCTTGGCATTGATATGGCAGTATTCATTCTCGAAACGCAAAGCTGACAGCTCACCACCCGTGACCCCTCGCAAGCCTGCGCCCGTCAGCTCTGTCTCGGGGCACGGGTAAGATGCAGCGCTGACTTGTTCCCGCACATGCTCCCCGCCTCACTTCTGGGCTAGTCCCACGGCAGGGCTCGCACCCGTGGCTACAGCTCTCACGCCACATTCCGTGACACCAGGGCCACGTGACAGGTTCCCCCCCCCACGTGTACAGTTTCCCGTCCAAGTACTAACCAGGCCCGACCCTGCTTAGCTTCCGAGATCAGACGAGATCGGGTGCATTCAGGGTGGTATGGCTGTAGACTCGTGTACAGTTTCCAAAGAATTTTACATGCATGATTCCATGTGGTCCTTAGAGCAGCTACAGGAGAAAGGCTGGCGGATTATTAAACCTAACCTGGTGGACGACGAGAAGGGGGTGAGAGGTTTTTCCAAAATCACACCACAGGCAAAAGATGGGCCACATTTTGAGTCCGAGTAAAACTGTTCTTTCCTGGGTCCCTCTCCATGACTCGGTTTCTACACCCCTTCCCCCATCTTTTCCAAGGGGCCCTGTATTTCTGTGAGTGCTGGGTTCTGAGGGCTGCCCTATTCTCTCGGCGCCTCGTCTGGGCATCCTCCTGTGGCAGCTCTTCTTCCACTCTTCTGCTTCCCTCCTTGTTCCCTGAGGTGTGGCTGCCCTCGCCAAGTGGGACAGTGCTGGCTGGCTCAGCGGCGTTCGGCCTGGTTACCCTGGCTCCTATTTGTGCCTGGGTCACAGCACACACATCAAAGGCCAAACTTCCTGGGATTGGCTGAGGAGAGGATTTACACAGCCCAGCTTGCCCTCGGTGCTCCATTTATCACTGCCTGAGAGATATTAGCATGGTTCCTTGTCACACACCTTATGCAGGGTGAGAGGGATAGAGGTTTGTTTGTACAAGAGCTGCCAGGCGGCTGACTGACCTTGGTAGAAAGGGAGACAGTTACACAGCTGCTCAAGAACAAAAGCAAAGAAGGGAACATAAGTGAACTGTGCTCAACAGTACACTTTTTCTATTTGGGGGATGAGTGGTGTTACTCTGAACCGCTGCTCTTAGTAGGGACCTCAACATGTCTGCGTCCCACACAAGTATGTGTGTGTGTGTGTGTGTGTGTGTGTGTGTGTGTGTGTGTGTGTGTTGAAGGATGCTTGATAAATTTCCAAAATTCTGATTGTATTAGGAACATTCTGGAAGGGAAACTGTCAGGCAGAGCTCCGTTGGGCTCTAAGCCTCATAGGACAACCTCGCACCTACCTCCTATAATCAGAGAGAGCTGCCCTGTGCAGACCCCACAGGAGCCAGCTAGAGATCTCTGATGGAAGGCCTCAGGCCTTTCCTGGGATAATACTGAATCCGGCATGGGCGTCTTGAAAAACAGAACACACTGAAACCTACAGAAGCAGCTCTCAGGGAAGGCTTTCTTTCAAAGCTGGAGGAATTATATGGCAAGGGTGGACAAAGATGCCTAAGGTAAGGCTTTATTTGTGTTAGGCCTTCCTTTAACTCAAAGATTTCTTGAGCTGTTTTAAAGCTGTTGGGAATTTTCTTAAGTTTGCACCCTTCCTGTGACCCTGAGTTCAGCTTTCCAGGTAGTTCTGTGGGCCCTATTATTCTTCTATTGTTCCTGTCCCATTGTTCATGACCAATTCTGTAGAATTCTCCTCAATCCCTCCTCCTGACATTTTCCTTCAAGAAACAATGTTCTCTGAGTTATTTTCTTTTTCTCTTCATGCTAGAAATATTAGCGTCTATGAAGAACGTGAGGCAGCCTCCCAACCCCCACACAGATGGCGCACACTCCTGTACCAGAAACCAGAAGAAAAGGAGTCAGGCTTGAATCGAAGAAATGTCTCTGGCAAACGGGCCTTCAAATTGCGGGCTGAAGCCTGTCTTTTAAGAACAAACCCATTCATTCTAAGAAAAAGCCTAACTAATTGAAAGGTCTAAATTCGGCAGGTTCTTCTGTGATCCCGGGAAATGCTAGACTGTGACTCTCTTGACAAAGGACATGAACTGGAACTCTCCGGCAGACACCAGGCCCTGAATAAATAAATGCTTGCTGAATAAATGAATCACGTTACCTGCTCGGCCAGAATCTGCTGTTGTTGTTGCTGCTGCCTCTGCTCCCGCAGGAACTGTTGCTTCTGCTGCTCCATCAGCTGGGCCCGCTGGTCAATGAGCATCTGCTTCATGATGGCTGCCTGGGGCTGGCTGCCGAGGAAGCCGGGGCCCGCGGGACCGGCCCCCGACACCATGCCGCCCGAGCCTGGCGGCACCGAGGACTGCATGGGGCCTGTGGTCCGGGGGAGTCCAACTGGGTGTTGCTCCTGGGAGGACAGGAAGACGAGAGAATGCACAGATTTCATATCTGAAAGGAAGCATGGGGCAGAGAGCCGAGGCTCTCCGTGGACCTGAGGGGTCCTGAGTGGCACACATTCTATTCCACAAAACAACCTAGTAATCCTCAAATCTGGCCTTACCACGGTGGAACTGGAGAGGTACAGGGGAACAGTAATAGAGGATGGCGCTGGGACATCTGAGAGGAGGTCTAGTCTGTTTTGGATGGGGCTGATTAAGGGACAAAGACCAGGTAATCAGCTAACGTTCTGCATTTCTCCAAAGGAAAGGGATGAAGACCTCAGGCTGGACCTTAAACCTCTTAACCTTTACTGCCCACCTGGCCTAAATGGACTTCTTCTTAGCCAGTAGGAGAGACCTTTACAGAAGAATTCTGGAATTTATTAAGCAATAGATCTACTATTCAATGGAATTCTAATTAATTTGCAACATTGGAAAGCTTTGCTATATGTAAAAAGAAAAATCCTGCTAGTGGGAGTTGTTGATGGTGAGAACTGGGAATGTGTTACACTGAACAAAGCTACGTAATCTCCCGACATCTTTAAAAATAGAACCAAGTCTCCTATGTCTGGGACAGTTTATAATGCGGGGGTTGATTTGGGTCTTTTGATTCTACAATTGTCTCAGTCAAATGATGGCAATTTTTAAGGATTGGTTCTTAAGGAGTAGGAAGTAAAGTGGTAGAAAACTACCCACAGAATCTAGTGACTACTTGGAGAATGTGCTCAGAGGGGAAGCCCATAACACCCAGATGGTGCTGGCCAGGAAAAATCGCTGATGGGAAGAGTTGGTAGGTGATCATAAGATTCGGCTTCTAGATAGTTCCTTTCTTGTTCGTCCACTAAGCACACCTGGTCATGCAAGTATTGTCTCAATATTCTGCAGAAATGTTCTTTTTAACTCATTCAGGTTTCAAGTAATTAATCTGAACACAGAGGATCTCATGTCTGAGATGAACACAAATTAAATGGGCACGCACGTGAAGACATACCCAGTCCTGGGATGAGGTACCAACATGAGGTCGAAGTCGTAAGAAATGAATATGAAGAGCTCTATAGTTATTTAAATATTTTTGTATCCAGTCAAACTGGATTTTAATATTTTTTCCTACTTCCGCTTTGCTACCTCTTTGGTACAGATAAGAGTCAATCAGGCTGGCACTGTCCTCTCAAAACCTACAGTTGAGTTGGATCTCTGGCTCTCCTAGAGACACGGTCCTGGATCTCATGCCCCACAGCCTGGGCTCGTGGACCTCCCCTCTGTTTTGTGGTGCTCAGCCATTCGTGCTTTTCCTTCCAGCGGCGAGATACCTCAACCACATCTTCAGCTGCTCTTCTTCCCTCCCTCCACCGACAAATGATGCAAGCAAAACAAACAAAAAACCGTTACTCCTCTCAGCCTGGGAACAAGAGGCCAAGAAGTCCTGGGGAGTTAGTGCAGTAGCCCAGGTCACACTTAGCCAATGCAAGAATCGGAAATAGCAGAATTGGAACACTGATCTTGAGTCTAAATTTAGTATTCCTTCCACTGGTCCAGGCCCTTCCCAGACTGTGGCTTGGTGGTGCCAAATGTACACCTAAGAATTGCTTGTAGACTAAATATATAGTGTGTCTCCCAGAAGTGTACTGTGTTCTGTTTTTCAAATGTAAGTGTTGTTGCAAAACCCTTTTTGTCTTTGTGTATTTTCTCAGTAGACAATTATTAGGTAGACAGCTGTGAAATATTTATGTGAAAAAGAACTTATACTAAAAAATGCCAGGAACCTTTATGCTACCACAAAGTTTCCTTTAGGCCTGACCCCCACAGGCATCAAGATATTTCAGAGTCTCCCCCTTTCCCCAGGATTTGCTTCCTGTTTCCAAGTCCTTCCTTCCAATGGGATAAAGCTGCTTCTTGCCACCTTTAGAAACAAATGGCTGATTGACTAACACTTTAACAAACGAACTCAATAAACAGTTAACCAATCAGCAAAAATACAGAATACAGGTTTTTTTTTTCCTCCTGTGTATTTCGGTATATTTAATATTTTCCAGTTTTGATAAGGAGGAGAAAGAAAAAAAAAAAATGAGACCCAAGGGAACTTAAGTTTGCTTCAGTTGTTTTATGAGCGGGCTGGTCTGGGCTGGCCCTGGGCTGGCGCTGTTTATCTTTGGGCACTTTGAGATATTCTTGTCCTGTGTGACCAGCCCTGTGTAGCTGGGGAGCATGCCCAGAAGTGGTAAGTAGTCCCGTGTTGCTCTCCTAGCCTTTTCTCCACCCTGGAAAGTAAGGGAGAGGTAAATGAGATGGTGATGTAGATATATCCAGCCACTTTTGGCCCCTGTCTTCCTGGTGGGAAAGAAATACTTCAAAAGCACGGGGTGGGGGGGGGGGCGGCACGACGACGACTTCCCAAAGAGACAGGTAGGTTATTACTTCCCAGGATTATGCATTTCTCCAAATGACTCCCTCCCAAAGGTTTTGCCTTGGGGTTTCCCTGAAGACCTAGGGACAGGAGGGCCATGTGCATTTTAAAGACTTGCCTTCCAGATGAAACATCCGTGAAGCTAAGTTGATACGCCTTTAGGACTTTCCCAACAAGCTCTAATACATTCAGTAGCGGGTGAGTGACACCTAGAGCCCCAGCCTCAAGTGTGTATTGCAAAGTGTGAAGCGCACCAAGTGACTTGCCTTACAAATGGAGCTGGCTGAGGCCATTAACTGTTTCATATTACATGGCAGCTTTTAACCTCCGGTCTAAGAGGGCTTAATGAGCAAGAGTCTGTCGAATTTCAGGATTTCAAGCCACCGCTCTTGTTTCTAAGGAGGACACACACTGCGTGTGCAATTAGACAAAACCAGGCTGAGCTTTCGTCAGAGAAATGTAATGCCTTGAAGCCAAATGATGCAGTATTTTTAGTTTTAATTACTGGCTCGTTCTCCACCCCGCCCCCTGCCCAACGACCTCCCTTGCCTTCTCGGTAGCTTCCCCTCAGAAAGGCAACTGGCTACACAGACCCTCATTACTCCCCAAACCTTCTCACTCTTCAGTAAAATAAAGGGAGGGGGGGGGCAAAAATCAAAACCAATGAACCCATTTTACATAGCTTCTTCTCCAGGGAAAAAATCCTATCAATTTTCTAAGGGCTGGAGAGAGGTAGGAGGTGTAAAAAACGCCCTACCTCCTCCAAAGAGGCAGTTTCCTACTTCAAAAAAAAACAGCTGTGGTAAAAATATCTCCCAAGAGCAGCCAGCTGTTTATTTATAAATCTGTGCGTAGCGAAGCTTTATTTCTCTTAAGTGTTTTCAAGAACAAGCGTAGTGTTGGGGTGAGAGGGGCCGGTGTGGCTGGCGGCAAACCAAAAGAGCGCCGGCTCCGGGGAGGGGGCTCCGAAAAGGCTGCCCGCGGAGACGAGGCCGGGGTGCCGGGACTTGGGGGGGAACTGGGGGGGGGGCGGCTCGAGGAGGCCCCGGGCTGCAGCCTTTTCCAGGCGGTCCCTCGGCGGAGGAACAAGGAGCAGCTGCTGTTCTCCCCCTGCCCCAGCAGATGGTGGTGTCAGCCCGGCGCTCCGGCTTGCAGAGCCAGCTCCGCCCGCGCGGCGCCCCCCCCCCCCCCCAGATGGCTTAATCATGACTCCTGTTCCTCCCCCCCCGCGGCCCCCGCCCCCCGCCCCGCGCGTCTGGGCGGACGCTGCGAACGTGGAGCCAGGCAGTCAAGTGTTACTGCGTACAGCAGGTAGCCTGGCAACTGAGAGCATAATACCGAGCAGATGGTGTTCGCACGGCGTGATGGACATCACACACGACAGCCTGAGACAATCCAGGAATTCCCTGGTGACTCGAGGCCCTCTTTACACAAAATGAGTTCTCTCTCCATTGCCGTGTATCTCTGGGGTTATCTCCCCCCACTCTCTCCGACTGACACCGAACTGGTTTCTTATTACCGACTTTCCTTCCAGCCCGAGGGGAGGGAGATTTCAGGTCGGGGTGGGGAGGCCGGGGAAGGAAACGGAAGGGCTGGGAGCGGGAGGAGATGGCGGGGGGCGGTGGCGCCCGGAGCGGGGAGGGCGAGCGGCGCACACCAGCCCCCGGGGCTGACCCTCCGAGAGGGGCAGAGTTCCCCGCAGCCCCGGCTGCACAAAGCCGGCGCGGGAGGGCGGCGCTGAGGGAGGCCTCGGCTCAGAGTCTTTGCAATCACATGGCCTACGAACAGCCTAAATGAAATTTAGGATTTTACTTAAAAAGTCCCCTGGGGCGTAATTTAGCCTCTTGACTCGATCCTATATGCTTACAAGTCCTTAGGGGGCTCTAAGAAGTCAGGAGTGGGGCGGCAGGCCCGAAGATGCCTCTCAGCGCAGGCGTCTCTAACAAAGAAACCGACGAGGCGGTCCCGGGCGCGGGCGAGTCGCCCGGGGGCCGCGGAGGTCCTTGGCCGGCGCGCGCTGCTGCTGAGCGGGTGAGCCGGGCGCGCTCCGGGGGCGCATTTCCCGGGTCCCCGGCACACCGGGAGTGCCCGGGGCCAGGAAGGAAATGGGTACTTAGGGCTAGCGAGGAGACAGAGGGTTGCTCATGTAGGAAAAAGTAAGAATAATAAAATGGATGTCCCAGAAAACAAATCTATGCTTTTCACACACACTGAACTGGATCAAGTAATTAAAAAAATCAACCTCCAGCCCAAACGGACTTTTGCCTAGATTCTATACATCAAGAGCCTCCTATGTCCAACCAATCACCCGCATCCAAAGGCTTTCTCCTGCAAAGATACTATTCAAGTTTTAAGTTTCAGAAGAAGGAAGTCTTTTCAAAGGTGGAAGCTAACGTTTCACGCAGAACATCACACTTGGTGGGAAAGAGTTCAGCAGTTCTCTGTCAGAGGGCAGCACAGGATGAATCCGACACCCACTGCAGCCTGACGGACGTGTCTGGCTGTGACTCCCAGAGGCTCAGGGTGGTGAACCGGCATTCTGAGGCTCTGGGAAGCCATCTGACCTTTAGGTTTCAGTCCCCACCTCCTCAAATGAAGATCGTAGTCATAAAACTCCTTCCTTGACCAATGGAAACTTTGGAGGTGAAAGAGTTATGGAAAGAAAATGGTTAAGAAGGTGCTCACACCTCCCCCACTTCCAGTTTGGGCAGTTCAGGAACAATAATGGGCTAAATTCAATCAGAGGTTCTGAAAGTGGGGTTCCAGGATCAGCAGCACCCGGGAGCTTATTAGAAATACAAATTTTCAGGCTCCACCCCCTGGCCTACTGAATCAGAACCTCTGGGAGCCCTCCAGGTAATTGCGATGCCCCACAGTTTGAGAATCACTGGGGCAAATAGTACTCCTACTTTCCGTCACTGACTGCAACCTGGGGCATCTGAGCTCTCTGGGCCCTGATTTAGATCGCAAATCTTGCCCCTTCAAAAAAGCAGGTCAGATTTTGCTTAGGCTTTTATTTCAAATTCTTCAGCATTTGGAACAAAACTCTTAAATTTTCAGAGGGTTGCTCTGGCAATGCAAACCCAAGAATTCTGAAAGGAGCCCATGGCCATGATTCTTCCAGGAAGGCCAGTACCCCTGGGGGGAGTGGGGGGGCTGAGCAGCAGCCAAGACTGAAGAAGGGGTGAGGCCACTGAACTCCCCTGCTCAGGCAGGAAGCATAAACGTCACTGGACTTCCCATCTCCTGGTCTGATAACGAGATAGAACTACGGAAAGCTTTGAGGAGAGTTCCCTCTGTTGGAAAAGGTTCTTCAAACATGGAGAAGACCAGAAGCAACAATGGAAGAAGACAAGTTACAATTATGGGGCACCTACTGGATGCGTTCACCTGCATAATTTAAACACATTTTGTTGATTAAAAAAAAACCCCAAGTCTCTGAGAGGTTAAGGAACTTGTCTGATGACCCACAGCTGGTGGTGGTGTCTTTGGGATTCTCACTTTTCTATTGACCATAACATGCATCTGGTCTAAATTCAGCAGACCACCCAAGAGTAAAGAGAAGTGGGAAGGGGGTGGGGGGGAGAGAGGAATGGGCATAGAATAAAAAGGTAGAATCTCTACAGGGATCAAAGGATGAAGCTGAAAGAGCACAAAAATATGCATCATTTTTTATATGTTGCCTGATACCCAAAATTAGGATGCCTTTGTGGTATCAACTCTGACATTTAAAGAAAGGGCATAAGATTAGACCATTCAACCGTAAGTGGAAGGAAGAAACAAAATAAAATAAAACCTTAGAATTCTCTTTGAAGTCGATCAAGTGTCAGGGCAGACACTTGGTTTCATGATGGTGGCTTCTTTTACAGACTTTCTTTGTCCTTGTCCAGAACAATTTTTCACTGTGGATCTGAAGAGTTGCTTACAATAAATTCACAGCAGAGCCCCAACAGGGCCCATCCCGTATACAACCCTCTGTTTCTGCAGATTATTGAAGAAGGTTGGATAAAAAGGTTTGTTTTATAATCTGTGATGGTTGTGTCCCCATGACGATTGAGTTTTGAGGCAGTTTACAATTTAGGAAGCTTATCACTGAAACAGCAGTGACTTGAGGCCCAGTGGTAAGCCTGCTAAATGGGTTCAGCAAAGTTCATTGTTCAACCTCAAAGAAGGAGCAGTTTACATTGGAGGAACCCACCAGGCCTGGGTAGAAACATAGTTCCATCATAGGCCCAGTGGCTGGCCCTCTGGACAACATAACAAATAGCTTGCTATTACTACTGTTACAGTTTTAACCTCTTGATCATGCAGCCCTACAAAGTCAGGGTGAGGAAAGAGCTGTGTTTCTGTTTCTCGCTTAGCTCCTAAAACAATGAGGACTAAGACTTTAAACTTGGCTTTCTTTCCAGGTTCTCAGTGAACAGAATGGAGTTTCTATCCATTTAACTATTTAAAAAATACATGCGTTACTGATCCCCGCCCCCCCCGGCCTGATCTTGGGGAATATTTGAAACATTGCCTAAAAGTGTAAGGAACAAGAAAAGCAATATTCATTTTAAACACTCAGAGGCAACCATGTTAATATTTTGATGTGTTTTTGTATTTCTTCCAGCTTTCCCCTCTGTATACAATAATATACTTACCATGGTCATGGTAATGTTACATGCGTGATTGTACCACTGTTTCTAAGTAACACAGGACAGTAGAAAGTTCCAGCCTTCCACATGCTTGCAAGTTACAGTTTTCTGGAGGAATGACATCCTTATGGCAATATTATCTGTCAGGCCTATAGGTTCTGCATGAGTCTTCCAGCATCCAGCAGGGAGCGAGGTCCATGGTTGCAACAGAGTAAATGTTTGCCGAACTGAACTGACTAAATTCGTGGTGATGAATTATAGCCAAAACCAGTATCATGTATGACTGGAGAGGAGAAAAAAAAAAAAGATGGCCCTACAGTGGACAGCTTCTCCGAGCTACAGGAAGGATCCTCCAGTGAAGATGAAAGAAAGGGTTAAGTTTGGCAGTCCAGAGCAAGACTAGATGCATCAACTGACAGGAAGGTCAGGCTTTCAAGGACTTACTTGGGGGTAAGAACAACAAAAATACCATTTGTCCTTATCACTGCTTTGAACATAGTCACCATAAGTCCCTCCAGTGGAAACACAACTTTGAGAGTTATGCTTTTCCTCTGCCTTTGATGTAAATTATAGAGCCCTTTTGATCCCTTTGTTGTGATTAATTCTACCACCAAAGCAACTCTAAATTGGTTAAAAGTTCATTAGTGTGCAACAATAGGAGCTTGATTAAATAAATTATGGTACATCCATACCATGAATACTAGGCAGCCAATAAAAATCATGCCTTCTTAGATTGTCTAATCACACAGAGAACAGCTTACAATATATAGTGAAGAAGGGGGGAAAAAAGCAGTTTCTAAAACAGTACTCACAGAATAATCATGTTAGACAAGGATTATAAGTGATTTTTATTTGTACGCCCTTTCAGATTTTCTATTATGAAAATATTACTTTGAATAAATATTATTATTATTATTTTTAAAGACTTTATTTATTTGACAGAGACATAGAGAGAGCACAGATAGGCAGAGCGGCAGGCAGAGGGAGAGGGAGAAGCAGACTCCCCGCAGAGCAGGGAGCCCGACGTGGGGCTCGATCCCAGGACCCTGGGATCATGACCTGAGCCAAAGGCAGATGCTTAATGACTGAGCCACCCAGGTGCCCCTGAATAAATATTATTTTTAAAACATGCTCTAAAAAAGAAAGTCTTTAAGTCATCAAAAAATAGAAGAAAGAGACACAAAGAAAAGGGAAAGAAAACGGGCCTATTTTCTTGTTTTCAAGGATTCCAAAGTTCAGATGAAGACGGAGGCCTGGGGCGGGGACTGAAGGCTTATCGGAAGAAGTGAGGTCTCAGAGTGGCTCAAGCAGTGGAAGGGGAATGGCTTCCAGAGTAGAGGGACAGAGTGATCAAAGACTTGAATACATCATACCCTGAAATGCCATTTCTAAGGACTCATCTCATGGAAATAGTCATAGCTTTGTACATAGATTGATCTCGAATAGCTTGAAGGATTCAGAGTAGCAAAAATTAGAAGCAGCCTCAATGGTCAACATTTAAGAGGATTCATTAAACCATAAGCCCCCCGCCCCCTTCATTAAGCATACTTGGTCTAAACAGCCGTGGATGGGACGTCGTGAGTTCAAGAGCGGCCCTGGCTGTGTCTGGGCCCGGGACTCTCTCCACCTGAGCCCACCTTATGCTGTGCAGTGTGCTGCAGACATCCTTAAGTTGCAGTTCTCCTCTCAAGACTTGGGCATGGCATGAACACGAACCAACTGGGTTTAGCTACAGGCTCAGCCACTGGGCCAGCTTTTCACTGCTTCCACAGAACACCCCCACGGCCCAGGGAAGGCCCTGACCGGCACTCACTGTCTTCCGAGAATTCGCCGATTCACCGGGACAAGCCTATCTGTGCCGCGCCACCCTGCTCTCTGTGGTTTTTCTCCAGAGCGTGGCCACAACCAGCCCTATCTTGAACTCGAGAGACCAGTGAAAAGCCACCATCGTTTGCCTTTATGCCTTGTCTTCTCCGCGGGAGGCTGTAAGAAGACCCCAGCCCCAGGGCGGCCAGACCCGCTGCCGCACAGCATCTGCCCGCATCCAAGTGGCCTGAAGGACACATGGGCTGCAAGTGGTTTGACAGCTGCTGCAGGAATTAGGGTTTTTGTGTTTTTTTTTTTACCCAGTGTTTGCTGCCTTTCTTCCCTGGATTTAAAAATAGAGAGGGGGAGGAAGGAGCCTCAGCTGTCTTCAGCGGAGCTGCTGGGAAGTGTCTTTCCCTTGAGCTACTGTTCCCCCCCGCAACTGTACCTTTCTCTTTTATTGCCTCCCCCACTTTCTGATGAAGTCATCACAGCAGAGATTGCATAACTGATGCAGAGGCCTATCTTGTGTTATACTGGGAGACAGGCCAATGTTTCCGTTTATAGACAAGAGCACTACCACGCTGCCAAATGGAGCTCTCTGCTGCAACCACTACAAGACAGGAGGAAGGGAAGGAAAGCTCCGAGCTGGGGGGGCGCACTGTGAGCAGAGGCGGGTACTTCCTCTACCTCCGGGCAGCCTTGGGAGGGTATTGGAGGGACACCGGCTCCGAGTGCCTGGGTGCAGCCCCTTCTGCCTGGCGCTCGGCTCTCCCTCTCCCCGCTCCAGGACACAGGGACGGTCTGTCTGGTCAGCCTGTTCGGTGTGTTTTTGGACTGCTGAACCTGTCTGTGGGCAAACCAGGTGTAATCACCCCGAGGCTCTGGGCGGAGGGCTGGCCTAGCCACACTCCTTCGAGCAGAAACCAGGCAGGCAGTTGTGGGGTTGGAAGAGGCCGGGACTTTGGGAAGGGAATGAGAAAGTAGGAAAAAAAGGAGTAACATTTAGAAATCTGGGGTTGGTACATCACATACTTAGAGATTTTGGCTGAGAACCAGGTTCTCAGAGGAAGCAAGTCTAGAAGAGGGGCTTATGGGCACGTGGGGATGGGGGTGGTCTTTGGACCCTGGATCTTACGTCCTCAATGATCCTCCAGTTGAGATTGTTAGCTGTATTCTTCACACAAGGTTTTACATAGGGTCACTGAGAAACCCGGACAGAACTGGAAGATACCTTCTATTTTATGCTTTTAAGTTGTACTCTGTTACCAGATCATACTGTTCTAAATCCATTATGAATTAATATTCTTTTTAAGTCCTGTGTTTATCCTGTGAATGGTAGAATAACACCACGCTATTTTTAAAAATAAAAATATATTACATATTTTTTTTAACCCTATTGGCATTTCTTCGTTTTGTAAATATATCTGGTGACTCAAAGAAATAGAAGTGGCCAGGGTCTTTTGTTAACCTTGAGAAGAGTTGGGGACAAAGTGGGATAAAAATCGTCTTAGAAGAAACATGGGCCCCAGAGATTCTCCTTGATTTCACCTGCGCTGCAGTATGCACAGCTCCAGACTCCTGCCTCACACTTGCAGTATCCTGGATAACGGAATCTGGAAACAATTCGAAATCATCCTCTATAGATCTTCAACTTTCACTCATTTTAGCAGAATTTCACTCAGGTAGCATGATTCAACACCACCTGGCATACAGCAAGTGCTCATAAATGTTTGCTCTCATTAGCACCAATATTAATAATGAGGAATTTAGAAGCTTTAAGTAGGGCCGGTATTTTCAGCTCCTATTTTCTTCTTTCTTAATGGTCAGATCAGCTCCTTAGCCTTATCAAGGAAAATACCCTTTTGCTTAGGATAAAAACTAAGTTGAGAGCTAAATAATGGAATCAGACCCTAGGATGATGGTGAAGTTTATGTGAAACTTTCATTTTAGTGAGGAATAAATCCACTCATGTTGACAACAGCATATAGGCTTTTTAAGATGGAGGTTATGTGCCCATTATCTTTTGCCATTTATTCCTACTCAAAGCATCAGCATTTCTGCTTAACCATCTGGGATAGATCACTGTTTCCCATTCCTTGCTGTCAGAAGCTAAGGCCAAGTCTGACCTCCTTATCATAATATCATCTCCAGTGCCCATCCCCTCCCCCTTCCCCCAAAGTTTCTTGTGTTAATTCTTCCTCTAGCTAGCTGACTGAATCCTCTCCTCCTCTGTGCTTTCCAGAGCTGGGTGAGCTCCCTTACCACATGCATGTGATCCCCGCACCCCCCAACCGCCCCCCCCCACAAGCAACGCCTCCTCCAAGAGCTTTCCCGACTGCCACTTCTCTCCAGGTTGACTGCTCGTAGGAGGTCAAAATCAGAACAGGAGGGTCGGGTGATTAATGCTGGAGTACGAAAGGGAGAGCCAACCTACTGCTCAGGGGATTTATCAACCTGAGAAAGCTTCCCCAGCACGAAGGATCATATTTCTGGTCTTCCTTACCTTTGGCCATTTCCCTAATATGCATATTTAGTTTCCTCGACCTTGGTCCAACTGATTACTTTCTCCTTTGTGCTTCTCCTCTTTATCCTCCCCCAACTTAAGAATAGACAGTTTCTCGATCAGCCATGATGAAATCCCTCCCAAGTCTACCCAACCTTTTCTGGAAGCTGAGGATACATATAAATGGCTGGACACCTGCTGAGCAGTGGGGAGGTGGGGGGGGATGAACCTCTAAATTGAACTGTAAGTCTGTCTCAGGTTCCCATTATGTGACACACAGGAAAAGCCAGCGCATGAGAGATTCCCTTCTTTATTTACCTTAGGGTCTCAGGACTTAATTTCTACTGAAGATTACTTTCTATATAAGCCCCAGTGAACACTACCTCTTAATTCATATTTAGGAGCATGTAAAAAAGGTTGACAGGGCCAATCTTTCATTCCTTTTTAGGTGTAGTCATAGAGAATTTCCAAGGAAAGAAGGAGTCACTGAGTCCTCATTAGTTAGTAAACATAAGCCCCCAGGGAGTCGATGCCCATGCACAGGGTGCTGGGGGCTATCTCACGACATGGAGGGGCCATCCCTGTGCCTCAGAGCCCAGCCAGCATTGCCATGGAAACATCTGGAGCTGTAGCAGGGTCCCACGCACTCTCAGTACCTCCCCAGAGGCTTCTTGGGGACAGAGCCCAAGTATATCCTGCAGGCAAATGCACACACACCCTAGGTGGGAACCTAGAAAGGTCTGGAATATTCTGACTCACTTTCTGCTGAAGGACTCTGATAAGAAAAGGTCCCTAGGTCAGTAAAATGTATTGCCAAGGGTGCTAACCCCACGTTAAGTTCAGGGACCTGGTTCGAGAACGTGGAGACTTACACCTCCACTGGAAGCTGTATGTACTGCACATCCTTAATGGCATTTTCAGTCTCAGTTGTTCTTAGAGAATACTTGGCCCCAGGTAAAACAAGCAAGCAAACAAATAAACAAACAAAACGAAGCAAACAAGTAACAGCTGAACTTGCATAATAGAATATAAAAATCCATGGGTATGGATTGTGTTTACAAGTTTGCTGGGATTTTCTGGATGCTAAGGTACTACCGCTCCATTGGCAAAAAAGCCTCCATCACCCTGAAAATAAACCGTCCACCTGAAATCTGAGCACTAGGACATTATGTATAAGTTTCCACTGAAGTTTTCTTTCAATTCAGACATGACATCCCGCTATAAAAATGCTTTGATTGCTCTAGGAACTCCCAAGGGCCTCCGGCACCCCGCACAATGGCAGGTGTTGTGGTTGGAATCCCAGAGAAGGGCCGCCATGGCCTGGTCCTGTGGGATGCTGAAGTCCCAGGGGAGAGACAAGGTTTCCCTTCGTTGAAAAGCTGGAAAATGATCCCAGCTCATCAAAGGTGAGCCTGTGGCATGTGCCCTGGTTCCATAGGATTTCCATAAAACCAGCCTGGTCAGACCTGGGATGGTCACAGTTACATGGCAAAAGAGGGTGGGATGGAGGACACATAGGTTCTAGGGATTGGTTGACCTGGGGCAAGTCACTGAACATCTCCGAGCTTTAGTAGTCCCCCTTATAAAGTGAGGACACCTGGCCAGGTGATCTCTAAGGTCCCACTGCCCTAAAATTCTCTGGTTCTGCTTGGCAAGAGCTTCATGGACACGGGCACACGTGACCAGGAGCCTCGATGGAAGTAGGTTTGGATTTGAGTGAGTGGAGGAGAAGGAAGGAGCAGTCACTAGCGGGAGGGAGGCGGCCACGCCCAGGCTCCAAGCTGGGGTGTGCACTGGGGTGTGTGGGAGAGAAGCTGCGCTGGGCGGTCTGGCCATGGACAGGTCTGAATGCAGTCACAGACATGCCACCCAACCAACAGAGGGGAGCCACAGTAGTCTCTCTCTCTCTTTTTTTTTTAAAAGATTTTATTTATTTATTTGACAGAGAGAGAGCACAAGTAGGCAGAGCGGCAGGCAGAGGGAGAGGGAGAAGCAGGCTTCCCGCCGAGCAGGGAGCCCGATGCGGGGCTCGATCCCAGGACCCTGGGATCATGACCTGAGCTGAAGGCAGACGCTTAACGACTGAGCCACCCAGGCGCCCCAGCCACAGTGGTCTCTTAAAGGGAATAAAATGATCAAAGCATTACTTTCATAAGATTAAGCTGGGGTCAGGTAAAGCAGGGGTCAGAATGGGGCTGGATCAGAAAGGAGAAAACTAGGGGCGCTGGGTCGAGAGGCAGCCATTGGAGTAATCCACCCAGGAGGTGAGGGGAAGGTGGCCGAGACTTGGTTACTGACTGTGGGAACTGAGGAGTGACAAGTCACACAAACTGCAAGGTGTATTTTGGCAAGAAGAGGAATTCACACTCTTCACCATATGCAGTGTCTGGGGTCACGCCCCCATCCACTGGTTCTCACCTCCTCCTGCTCACGCCTGTGTTATTCTCACTCTGCCCTCACGTGGCTACCGGAAATCTGGCCCAAGAATGCGATCCCCATCTAAAAATCCGGGGTGAGCATGAGTGATTCCAGTTTTCTTTGTCCTCCCTCCTTTTTCACAACGGAATTTATTTAAATGTGAATACAGTATACCACCTGGCTTTGAACCGGGAGTAGGACAGTAGGCGTATGCTTTGAATATTTTCCAAGCCCTAACAATATCTTCTGGGGCTGAGGAGAAGATGCCAGACAATAACAGGAAATAGGACCAAAAGTGCTTTGAGAAGAAGAAACCTTCTCATTTCTGTGCTTCCTTCACTTGTTCTCCCAACTTTCTACTTCCTGCTAAGCGTTTTACTTAACTCTTTTCAAGAAGGCCTGACGAGGAATAATGAACGTTAGATGGTCCCCAGTTAAAGGGGCTTAAAAATGACAAGTGGAATTCATAACAAGAGTGATACCTAAGTATTTCCTAGGTTTAAATTCAATAGTGGATTTTAAAAACAGTCAGAAAATCTCTCTCGGGCTTCATGCTACATCTTGTTTGTGTGATATAGTTTCTTAAGATAGTTAATGTTGCAATTATAACACCAATGTTTAAAATCTAAACTGGAGATAATAGCGAAAATAATTTCTAACAAAACAGTTAATTACTACAAAACCAGTCAGGCCACTAAAAATTCATGACTGAAGGATACGTTTGGCGGTTCCAGGTGAAAGCATGTTTTTTATCAGCGACTGGGAAACTAGGTGTCTTCTCTGAACAAATAAAAAAATCTTCTCTTTGAAAATCTTCCTACCCCTTATGGAGACAACACGGAGGGGAAGCAGATACTCTGGGCTACAGCACTCTGAAATTACCACCGGGCTCCGGAAAATGGATTGCTTCACCTATTTGTTCGGTCTTTAATCTGAGGGAGGGGCTGCAAATCTCCCCATCTGTCTCTCTCGCTCTCTGGGCCCCTCGTTACCATGGTCTTTCCCACAGTGTCTGAAGGAACAAGATTCTTCTGACGTCTGACACTGGACCTCTGCAGGCAGCCAATTTGTTTTCCTTTTGCCTCCCCACCCCCTCCTCCTCTCTCCCTTTCTAATCGAGGATATTCTTTCTGTGCATCCACCAAAAGTAATGTGTCAAACTATGATTATGTTTTCTTTTATTAAACAAGTAGAAGAGAGACAGATTGCTTTCCTCCTTTGACCAAGTAAAGGTAATAAAAGGCCCAGGGAAAGTGGGGGTAGGAGGGGGAAGGTTGGCGTCTGCTGTCCTGGGCTAGGACAGCTCTTGTCTCGGTTCATCCAAAGGAATTCTGGGCCGCCCGCTGCCCATTTTACTCAGCGGCCCAAGGCCAGCAGCAGTAGCTTCTGGACCAACTGAGTCTGTGTAGCCCTCGGCCGGTTCAGCCTATGTTCTGGGGGGAAGCAAAGGGGCAAGAATAGAGGAAGGCCCTGCCCTTCACTGTACAAGGAAATCAATCCTTAAATGACATATCTCCTAGGTCCTTGGCAATCTGAAAGAAGTTAGCAGGTTCAGGAAAAAAAATCCACTTAAACCCTTAAAACTTAATCCACACTTCTGTGCCGTGGAGAAAGCAAATGTCATTTGGGAGTTTTGGGGGGACGTGGGGGAGAGGGTACAGAGCACAGGGCAACTCCTTCCCCTCTTAGACAGGGATTTTTCCTTCCAGTGTTTGTATATCCCTTAAGAGAATGAATTTTGGGGGCAGGAACTTTTAGAAATCCTGCATGATCCTTATTTCTTGCACATACGATATAATTACTGAGACCTATAAAGAGCAGCAGAATGCACACGCAGGGGTCATGGCCTCTGGATTAGGAATGGCAGAAGAAACTCCCAGCAACACGGGCCTGTGGGACACTGGCTTCCCCCTACTCAGAGGCTCTCTGGAAGAGTGCTTCCATCCTTGATGTTTGCTGTCCGGGGAGCTAACGGAGAAGCACGTCCTTGGGAAGTGAGGTTTATGGCACTTGGGCCCCAAGAAGAGACACCTACTAGGTGAGAGTTTCCAGTGCTGGTCACCCTGTGACTTGATACTTATCACTTTCCTTGTATGGGCTCCAAAGAAAGAGGCCCAGCCCTCAGAACAGTACCAAGGACTTGAGTACCAGGAGGAGGAGCTAGAAACTGGGAGGGATGGAAGTCAGGTCAAAACCACCGGGGAAAGGATATCTGCTTCCGAACAGCAAAAACAGGACTGGGGAGAGGGGAGGGCAAAATACATAAATGGAAATGGTTGGAACTGAGGAAGCAGGCTGCTGCTGCAGAAGAATCAGGTTGAGAGAAGTCCAAGAACAGACCCTGGCTGGCAGGCACCTCCATCCCTGTCCCCCAACGCAGGATGACATTTGGCTTGGAGACCTTCTAATCCAAAGCACTACTTTCTGTTGTCTAGATGTTTGGCGCGGAGGTAAAGAACAGAGATGCTATTGGAGTGAAATTTCTTATTTCTCTTTCAGTCTGAACGCGGCTTTGGAACGTTGAACAATCTCAGGTGCCTGCTCCTGAGGTTTTGGCTTGTGAGGGTAGGGAAAAACCTGACCAGCTATTCCGTAGGCAGCCATTCTCAAAGCCTGCTAAACTCACCCCAGCTTTGCTTGGCTGGCCTCAGAAGACAGCCTCTCTTGGGGGCCTCCCTTTGTGCGCACACCATTTCTGATCCTGCATCACTGGGCAACAGACTGGGGGCATGATTTGTGGCTGCTTGAGCCCTCGAAGAGCCAGAGGTCACCTCCTCCTCCCCATCCAGGCCCTCCAAACCCTCAACAGAGAACAGTCCCGCTGTTCTAAACAGAGCTCCAATGGAACAAATATTTTCTTCCTCAGGAAAGATTGGGAAGTTTCTTCAAATTGAGGAAAAACAAAGGATGGATTATGAATATATAGTTACTACATTTACAAAGATATTATACAGAATAAGGGTGAAGTTCATATTTGTCCTAACACTTTCGCTTTTCAGGTTTTTTTTTTTTTTTTGCATGAATGCAGATTTTTAAAACATAAAACATACATTCATGCTAAAGTACTAAAAAAGTTTTCCCTATGAGAAATGGCTACTTAAGCACCAAGGGGCCAAGTGATAGCTTTCGTGGCATCAACAGAGATATCTGCATACATTTCCTCCCTAATCTGTTTTCTCGCAGATCTGAGTGAAAATCGGATTGTTTTGTGAGGCAAAATGCAGCCGCAGGAACAGCTCGTAAAGCTCACCACAGACATAGCCCTCATAGCAACGGGAGCCCTCTCCTCTGGCTTATGAGCTCTGGCACTTGTCAAAGGGGGGCCACCGATCAGAGACACTTGGGAAGACATGAGTCTGTCAGAACACGTGAAAAGGACAGTGACACGGAGTCCACATTCGTGTTGCACAATTTGCATGAGCACTGCTGGACAAACTCTGTTTTCCCATGCAAGTCACAGGCCCGCGGCAGCTGTGCTAATTGGGTGAGGGTGCCACTCAAGTGTGGGACCGAACAGGAGTTCTCGCTACCCGGATGGATAATACGGAGTTCTGAGCAACACGGTAATTATTTTAGAGTTATTTTGCATGACCACCGCCCCATTATCTTTGTCCCCCCACCCCCACCCCACGGTGGAAGTGAATAAGAAAAATCACCACCCGCGCCTCCAAAGTGGGATTCATTTTATCTGAAGTCAGCTTAAGAAAAGGAAAAGAGATGGCAGGGAACAGTTATCATTTCATTAATATGGATGGATTAGTCATGTCACCAGAGTGACAGTGAATTTGATTGTACCCTGAAGTACCAATAGGATGCCAAACATAGCCGTGAGAAACGCAAGAAACTCTGAATGGCAGAATGCTTTGGAATTCATCGGTGAGAATTCCAGTCCCCCAAGATAAGGTAGTTTATAGCCCACATGCTATTTCAAGGCTAGGTGAAGGGGAAGGCAGGGTTAAGATTTCCCAGGTGCCTCCCATAGCTACCTAAGAAGGGGGAAGGAGGCTGACAATTTCTCAGCCCCTTCCTGGGTGGCATTAGAAGCTTTAGAACCTTAAGACAGATGCTCTCCTGTGGGTCACTCCCCATCTCCAATAAAATCAATTGTTCGGAGGGAAGGAGAGGCCTTCCAAGTGGTGGGTCACTGGTCCTCCTTCTGCAGACTGTCCAGCATTTGCTGACTCTGCGCTAAATGCAGACCAGACAAACTCTAGAAATGGCCTTTGGGGGCAGGTTTGGGTTTTCTCCCCCTTTGTTCCTTGGCGATATTAAGCCTTAAATCCTCTTTGAATCTGAGAGTTAGCGATGGCGCTGTATCTAAACCATATCACGTCACGTGATGAAACCTGACACAGTGGCCTTCCCTCCTCCATTGTTCCTGGGTCTGACCTCAACGCAGAAGTCTCCCCTGTGCGGCTGAGAAAAAAACACATTTAAAGAGCTAGTTAGGCTCGCCTCAGGTTCAGCTCACCTCTTTTTACATTTTACCTAGAAACGGTCTAAGACCACTATATTTTGAATTTCAAAAGTTGGTGATACATTTTCACCTAGCATTTCCTATCCTCAAGTTTCATCAGTTACTAGCCACCCCCCACCCCACCCCACTCCTTCTCTAATGGGGGTGGGGGCGAGGTTTGGGAAGAAAGGTTTCTGTTCTGCTTTCACATTTCTGAGTTTAGCCCTAGTTGAAAATGGTCATCCATCTGCGGGTGGTAGGAGTGGGGGCGTCTCCCCCCGTTGGGACAGCTGGTGAATCGTCTCCAGTGATCCAACTGCTCCTCCCCATGTTAAAGACTTGTAGACCTGGAATCCAGCACAGGTCTTCAGACTCTAACTCTGGATCGGACACGCAGAATAGGCAAAAGATGAGTCTCAAGTGCAGGTGGAGTGGGGAGTTACCCATAGGTATGCTTTGCCAGATAACAAAATGCCCCTTAAAAACTCTCTCCCGCTGTCTGTCGCAATGTAACATATTCACATTTCGGTTTAGGTTTACTAGGAGATTACTATGATACTTAACATATTACTTGGGGTGGTTAGAGCCCACATGGCCCCTAATCCTAGAGAGTGCATAGGTTCTAAGTGGTGGCATACAGGATGGGGCAGGCTTGGTGGACCTTAGGGAGGCTTGTGCCTTGCGGGAGGGAAGGAGAAGACACTGATATAAACCCAGCCCGGGTCACAGTTTTGCCCACAGTGGGTCACAGCGTTATAATGGCATCTTTGACCTCCAATCCACAAAGAAACCATTCTTACTTCTTGCAGTGTCTGCATGCAAGGTTACAATATAGCCCCTTTCATAAAGAAAGGTACGCATTCAAGCAGAGCCCTCCATGGAGCCCCATGCATAAGGAGGCTTGCACTGCATTTATTACTACTGTGGTCTGGGCCCGGCAGCAGAAATTATCAGCCTGACTCTGAAATAGACTTATCTTCTCCCTTGCATGTGACTCAGGGATTCAAATTCTAACTTTCCTTGCAGGTAGGGATTGCAAAGATTTCTACGAAATGTGGCAGATGGCTACCTTTAGGTTCTCCCCATATATTGTATTTCATCAAGAGTAAGATTCATACATTTTAAGGCATACATTATGGACCTCTAGAAAGAAAGACGAAAGCTCCCACTCAACTGTGGCATGTCATTGGCTGTAAGATGCACCCTGATTTCAGAGATATAAATTTGTGCATCTCGGGATCAGTGAGATATGGTACTTCGGCCTGTTGGTTACGTGGGCCCAGGCCTGGGCCTAGGCACTTACTTGTGCAGCTGGGGAGACCAGGGTGGTGGTCACTCCTCTGCCTCCGGGCCGTATCTACCCTGGACCTGGCCTGGCTCTCTCTGTGCTCACAGCCCCCCATCAGAAAAGGGGTGAGTGATGACAACCTATCCTTGGTCTCTTTTCTGGGAACCAAGAGAGGAACGGCTGGGGAAAGGGGCTGCAGGTCACCAGAAGTCTGGGCAGCTGGGGTTTCCCTCTCCTGGCTTCATTCAGAGCAAGACTTGACACAAAACGTTTTGCATTTTTCTAAATGATAGTTAAAAAAAAATCTTTACCACGTAGCATTGCACATATTTTTTCCAAGAGAGCCTGTGTATAGATAAGAAGGAACATGGCCACTCAAAGAAACACAGGATTACCACCAAAAGGATTTTAGATTGATTCTAGAAGAAAAAAAGCTGAGGGCAGGCAATAATTTTAAGGAAAAAAAAAGGACCCTCTACATTTATAACCGGAGTTCTTCAGGCTGCTAATGCTTCTGGTCATTGGCCGCTTCCTTGTGGTGACAATGGCAAGAGCTAAGAGGAAGAAAGAAGACAGGGAGGCAAAGTTTCTGCAGCTGGGTGATTTTTTTGGACCTATCTGCTAGGTCAAGATAATAGGATACAATACAAACCTGAGGAATTTATTCTTCCTGTCTTCAAAAAGACTTACTGCAGTCTCGAATCTTGTTCGGGAAAGGGCTCAGCTAATAAAAACCAGATTTATAGAAAGAGTGGGTGCCACCCGACTCAATATCTATTTTCCTTTCATTTCTCTTTCCCTCCTTGTTCTATTTTCTTTTTTTATTGTGGCAAAATATACATAACACTTAATAATTTTCATCACTCTTAAAGGTACAGTTTAGTGGCTTTAAGTACATTCCCGGGGCAACCACCACATTATCGCTTTCTAGAACTTTTTCATCATCCCAAACAGAAACTCAGTACCCAGTAAGCCGCCTTCCTTTCTTTGTTCTATTCTTTTTCGTTTCCTTAATTATTTTTGCTAGGAGCACTTCAACGCTTATGGATATTGATCCAAATTTGGAAAGGAACGTGACAAATGCAAAATGGGAAAAGTCCTGACCCGAAAGCGAAAGACGAGTTTTAGAAGCTGGGAACAGAGCTATTATAAATGGGCCTTGAGAACCCTTGCTGGGAAGATAAAATATGGTTTTACAGAATGATTAAAGGGGAAAACAAATGTGTTAGAGCAACTGCAGAACTTTTATGTTCCTCACCTGCGCACTTCACTGAGGCTGAGGCTGGAATGAATGAGTTTGTGAGGCTACTCAAGCCAAATGGATACTAAATCATCAAATCCTAGCCCTGTTCACTTCTTCTGTCTGTCCGTTGGTCCACCTCTCTTTCCGTTCACAGGTGTACCTGTATTGAGCAAACATTATATGTGTGCCAGGCACGGGGCTCTGCCCGAAAGTAACTCTTATGTCAGAAGGCAGACAAATATGGAAACAAAGAATTATGCAATGAACAAGATGCAGACAAGTGAATGATTAATTCTATTCAGGGGCTAGGGTGGGGGCAAGGGGTGGGACTTAATGAGAACCCTCTTCACCCAAGGCAGACTTGATGTTACCTATTGTGTATTGGATATTAATATGTGCTAATGTTATAAAGTTATGACTGTGAAATTATAGACGATGTATAACATGGAGCTATAATGTTAGTTGAACAGGAGAATGGAAAATTGCATATGCCTTATGACTACAACTGTGTTAAAACTTAAACAAGGGTATAATGTGGAAAATATAAATATGCAAAACAAAGTTGTATTAGGGTGGTGAATTATGGATGGCTTTTAAATTTAGAAATGTAAACATGCTCTTATAGTTCCTTAAAATTGTTTTTCTTTTTGATTATAAATTTACCCACTATGGAAAGTTTAAGCAACAAAGAAAAATATTAAACAGGAAAACAAAGTCACTGGTAATCATTAGCACAAAATGGGAATCACTTGGTTAATCCTTCCAAAGTCCTCAGTCAACTAAAATAAGGATCATATTATGCCATGCTATGGATGTGGTATTTATTTAACCAGTTGTCTATTGTTGGACATTAAAGCCATTTTCAATTTTTTACCATTTAAGTCACGCTGAAATGAGCTGTCTTGTACATAAACCTTTGTGCATGTGTCTGATTACTTCCTTGAATAATTTCCTACAAGTAGGAGTTCTGTGTCAAAGAGCATGAATATTTTTTGGACTCCTGTTTTGGAACATATTCCCAAATTGCCCTCTGGAAAGATTTAACCTATTTATGCTCACATCAGGAATACACAAGGGCCTCTGTATTACACTTTGGATTCCATTTTTTAAAATGACCAACAGCCCCAGTGCAATTATGATTCTGGGTGTTTCCTTCCTAATGACTACAATGGAAGATGCTGCAAATAAGATTCATTTATAGCATGTAGTCACCCAAGCTTTTCCCTCTGTTTCTCTTCCCCTACCCAAAGCCCTGTGAATAGGCATGGTCAGTCTTTGCTTCTCCTCATCAGCATGCTGACAACAGATGTCCCCTGCCCAGCCTCTTCAGGGTAGTGAATGCCTGAATGCCACAAACACTATTCCCGGGGGCTGTCACCTGAGATTCTTCAGCTGTCTGCTCAGAGGCGAGGCCCCTGTGTATCAGAGTGAAAAGGCATATCTTTATTCCTGTAGTTGGCTGGACCAGCTGGCCAGCACCAATTCTTAGGAATGACAGCTGGTTTGCTGTTCCATATTTCAACAGCCTTAAGCCAGGATAACACCTGTAGGCTCTGGGAAGGAAAAACGCCCGGACCAACATTGGAGAAAGCCTGCTCTTGTTATTTGGCATGGACCTCACACTCCTTAGCATCTTGGATCAAAGATAACTATGCCAGCAGTAAGGGCAACCAACCAAGTGAGGGTCTACTGCTCTGTTACTATTGCAATGGATTTGATTCAGGGTTTCAAATTACTTTTTTGGTTCCCAAAGACGGTTTATTGTAATAGCAAAAAAAAAAAAGAGGGAGTGTGAGCTTTTGCATGTCAGTATTAGATGGACATCAACGCACGTGACACAGAGAGGTTGGGTGGTCCTGCTGATGAAACTACTGGAAGCTAGGAAGTTCCACCAAAATTTCTGGTTGTCTCAGTTTTAGGTGGTGAGTCAGGATAGGGCAATAGTTCAAACAGAAACAAACAACCCCCCAAAACTCTTAACTCTATAATTTCCAATTTAATTTATTTAATGGACGCTGGTGAGGGGGAGGTCCAAGGGTGGTGGAAAACATGTTTTCCAAGTTTGAAGTCAAATTTCTAGCTTGGCAGAACTTATGAGAGAACACCCTCAGCAGTCCTGGGAGAAGAGATGTAAGGGTGAGAATGAGAAACGGAAAGCCGCCTCAAGAGTTATTTGTTCATCTCCATAATTCCTTAGGAAAGCTGCACATAGTAGAAGAAAATAGCTACTTTGGGCAGAGCACTGGAGCATTGTAGGTTGTCTGCAGAATGCTACTTTGACTCTTCTCATCCCAATTTATTAGTTGTGTAGTATGTTTTAAAAGTAACTCCCCCCCACCATGAAAAAAGTTGATGATTTTGAAAACTATGATATGTATGGATCAATGGTTATTTGCTTTTAAAGTCTACCATGGTGTTGAATGAAATGGACCTCCAGTTTGGAGAAGATGTTTACTAGGCCCCCGAGACATAGAAACTAATGCCAGAAGTACGTTGGTCCATGTAAAACAGAATCACATATGGCTGGAGAGAAAAGAAAGGCCTTAGAAAGTTGGCCCCCTACATTCTCATAGAATATCCCATGAACTCCACCTGGGAGCAAAGGACTCCCAGCCTGAACCTTCAGTGGACCCTGAAGTACCAGCTGACTTCAACCTTACAGGGAATCTGACTTGGAGAAGCCAGTGTATACATTCAAGCTGGTAATACATTATTTCTGGAAATGACTGGGATGTGTCTTAGCACTATGGTTGTGTGAAGCTGGTTTAGGCTCTTACCAGCATGAACAGCTTTTTGCTGACCGCACATTGTTCTTGCCTCTGCAGCTTTTTGCTCTGGACTGGGTCAGTGTCCTACTGTTTGGCACTGGTGAACAGTTGTTATGAGGAGTATTAGCACATGGTATTCTTGAGAACCGTAAGAACAATTCCTTAAGGAAACATGCACCTTCTCCATAAGGTCTTTTCCAGGGGTAGGCTCTCTAGCTTTGCAGGGCCTGATATGAATGTATGACTAAATCTTGTGCCAGTATAGCTCCCACCATCAGCAGCTTGAAAGCAAATTCAAATTCGCAGCAAGCAGTAGTCACAGTGGAACCAGAATGAAATCAGTTACCTTAGTCCAGCCTCAAA
Organism: Phoca vitulina; assembly: GCF_004348235.1. Classification (NCBI taxonomy): domain Eukaryota; kingdom Metazoa; phylum Chordata; class Mammalia; order Carnivora; family Phocidae; genus Phoca; species Phoca vitulina. The sequence continues at coordinate 17,196,468 of NW_022589717.1, forward strand.
CTCATGCCTCTAAAAATGGTGCTACCATCTTGCTAGCCTGGTTTCTAAGCCAGAGAGTCATCCCAGACTCGTCCTTTCCCCTCCCATTCTTCATGTCTAACCCACTAGATAGTCTGGTAAGTTTACCTCCTTAATATCCTCCTGTCTGGCAGTTTCCTTGGTCCAGGTCATCAACACTTCTCTTCGGGTCACCCTGCTAGTCTCCTCGCTGTTTTCCATTTTCCCTTCTTGTTGCCGTCCCATACATACTCCAGCCATCCGGTCAAGAGACCGACCTTTCTAATGATGCTTGTGCTCCTCAGCCCTCCCCCCACAGCTTCCTGCTGGGTAAGAGTCATAGAGTCCTTCGCAGGGCACCCTTCATGACCTAGCTCTCCAGCCCCGTCTGCTGACTGCCCCCACCCGAGCCCCATGCTAACTCTCGTCCTACCAAATCACTTTTATTTTTTTTTAAAGATTTTATTTATTTATTTGGCAGAGAGAGAGAGAGAGCACAAGCAGGGGGAGTGGCAGGCAGGGAGCCCGATGCGGGACTCGATCCCAGGACCCTGGGATCATGACCTGAGCCGAAGGCAGTTGCTTAACCAACTGAGCCACCCAGGCGCCCCCAAATCATTTTTATTTGGCTGACTGTGTCTTGCTCTCCACTGTTTCCTCTGCCTCTAATCCCACCTCCCCCCCTCATTCTTCACCTGACTAACTCCTTCTAGTCATCCTTAAACACTGAACGCTAACATCACACGCAGGATGTTCTCTGTCATCAGCTCAGCTGCTTGCTTCTCCTCTGAGCATCTGAAGCACCCTCTGCTTTCCCTCCACTGGCCTCCTAATTGCCTGGATTACAACCATGTGCTCACCAGTCTCTCTTTGTTAGGCTGTGAGTCCCTTGCCAACCTTCATTTTTGTACTCACTTGCTTCTTACGGCGCCTGTCACACAGGGGGGATTCGATGAATGAGTGAATGAGTGACAGAAAATAGGTCTGTGATTAGCTTCTTCAAATCACTTTCCTAAATTCCTACCTGGCCCTTCCACAAATATAAATTTTTTTTTTCTTGGCTTGAGAGAGCCATTTGCTTTCTCTGAGGTTCCTACCTAAATCACTGTTCCCAGCAGCCATGGAAGAGAAGGTGCGCTTTCCTACTTGGCAGATGTGGGCCGTGTACACATTGCTAGATAAAATAAGTGAGTAGGCAGTAGGCAGTGAGTAGAATCTGAATATATCTTTTAAAGTTTTTGTTTTGATAATATTTTAAGATGTGGTTACTACAGCTCTTTGTTATCTGCGTGTACAGAGGGCCAGAAAGACTGATGTACGCCCGACTGCTTATTGGACACCAGACACGTAATTTGATCTGGGTCTGAAACCTCTACCTATATGACCTACTGTTGCCTTACGGGGTACAGTTCTTGACATCATGCTTATTGCAATTTTCCTGTATCCTTTCCTGCCGTGTTCAACTGCAGGAGTTTTGTATGTTATCAAATACTCCTTCTGGTCCTCTCTTGATTCCCCTCCTTTTATTTTCCATTGACAACTTTCCCCGAATAGGCTTTTCCGCATTTTTTCCTATGCCTTCTGATGACTAGCTTGTGTCTTCTGCAAGCACCTCTGTGGGATTTGTATCTTCCTCAAGGCTTTTCCTGGACTGTACTAAAGTTTCACGAAGATCACCAGCCACTGACAAATATACCAAGTGATATCCCTGTTTCCAAAATATCAATCACACATTCAGAGAACCACTGAGCTGGAAGGGACCTCTGAGCAGCCTGCACCTGAACTTCTCTTGATGAGAATCTACAAGACATTTGGTTAGATGTTTGTCCATCTGCCCATCTGTGAAAAATCTCTGTGATTGATTGAGAGATTGGTTCTAAACTGAACATAATGCATTCGGAGACAGATGTCCAACACATCACAGTCACCCAGAGGGAACCTTCTCGCCCATATGATTCCTCTTCTAATCCCTGATGTACAAACTGACATTTGAGGGGAAGAGAGAAATGTGTCCAGATAAAACTCTCAGGCTGGAGAGTATGGAGCACAAAAATTTTGACAGAAAAAGAAAAACTACAGCAGACCAGCAGACCAGTAGACCAGTAATTCTCCTGGGGAAACAACATCAAGAGGGTTGGGGGGCCACCACGTGTTGTATCAGCACGCTATAGGGCACAGCATTCGCAGAATGGACCTGCCGAACAGAGCGATATCCTCAGGGCTCACACCATGGGGACACCCTGCCTCCTATCATCCCACAACCCATCCCACGCTTGCCCTGGGTGCCCGGCCTTCCTCCTCACCTTGAACCAGCATCTCTCTTCTACTAATTCTGTAGCTGCTATTAGGCTGTAGTTCCTGCTCTAGGTGTGGGAAACTAGCCCTAGATTTTGACCATAAATTATGTAAGCACCTGGGCAAACTGCCTTCTAGATCATTAAAAAAAAAAAAAAGCAGATGTCAGAGGCTATCTCTAGGATTATTGGACATTTTGGGGGTGCTTTCTTTACCTATATTTGTACTTCCCGTATTTTCATAAAAAGTACGCATTACTTTAATGTTTGGGGAAAAGGAAAAAGATTTAAGATATAACTTTTTTTGCATCTGGGGTTGTGGAAACACTGTTGATACTGAGAATGAATGAATGAATGAATAATGGAAGACTGGAATGAATAATGAAGACCAGAGCTAAGGCAATAGCTCACTTTCACACAGAGGGTAAAGAGAGGTGAACATGATATTGATTTCTGGCAAAACTTTAGGATGAAAGATTAAACACAGAATTTGTGAGAATATATAAAACAAAGAGGCCACCTTTCCCATTACCCCTTAGTGTTGTTAAATCTGCTAGAGTGGAGGAATGCTACCTATTTGACATATCTCAAACCAACATGGGACACGACAAACTTTGTCAGGATGGCTTTCAGACAAAACGGAGAGAGGTGAGGAGAATTTAAAGGTAGGCTGCCTAGAAGCTGCTGGAAAGTCTGGACCCTATGGGATCCCTGATGGTGTCAACCTGGGAAGAGTTCCCTGCTGGGAGTTGTTGTCCAGTTGTTGATTTGGATGGAGGCAGCGGGTAAGATGGTACAAACCTAAAAAGATGAGCTAAAAGCTCTGCCTGTGGAGTTTCTGAGATACAGAAAAGTTGAGTAGAACCTCAGATCAAACTTAACAGGAAAGTCTAGAATTTAGGGGAAAAAAAATCAGCTGTCCAAAATTCAGAATGGGAGGTAGAGCAGTGGATTAAATAGAATTCGGGCTTTGGAGTCAGGTGGTCTGCTGGGTTCAAATCCCAGCACTTTGGGCAAATTCCTTGCCCTCAGTCTGCCTCAGTGTAGATGAGAGAAGTAAGGATCGTACCGGGGGCACAGTGATGGGCGCGGTGCCTGGCGCATGGGCACAGGACATGCTCAGGAGCAGGTACAGCCGCTCTAACGAAACGTGGTCTGGCAGGAGCTCCTGTATGCAGAGCACTAAGGAATTTCACTGCCCACAAGAGGAGCAGGAACTGACAAAGTGACGAGGCTGTAAAACAAGTGAATTTGAACTTAAGCTGTAGGTTGAGGAAAGAAACTGTACTATTATATTCCGTACTGATAAGACGCCAGCTGGAATACTGTTCCAGCTCAGAATGCCATGTTTTAAAAGTGACATCAAGAGGCTTGAGGCTATCCGGTTGTGTGACATGATAGTGAGAAATAGCAGAAGATACTAGAATTATTTGGTAAGAAAAAATGAGTCTACCACGGGTCAAGATAGCGCTCTTCGGATACCTGGAGGGTTATTACAGAGAAGCTAGAGTTACGTTATTCTGTTGTTCTAGAAGACAAATCTCTCAAAGTCTTCAGCAGAGTTTGCTTAACAAACGGGAGAACTTTTCAACAGAGTGACAGAGGAACAGATTGCTTGATGAAGCAGCAAGTCCTCGGTCACTGCAGACGTTCAAAGAGAATCTGGTGGGCGGGGGGGCAGGGGGGGACATTCCCTAGGGAAGCTGGAGAGGTTTGCACCACAACTGCTCCTCTTCTTCCCCTTCCCTACTCTAGCAGTATCAGCCTCTACTGTCCCCTTCGCCAGGCTCCCCTTTTCCCATGAACTACTATCAGGTAAAACAGAGTCTCCTGATTCCTAACCTTTTGCAGGAGGGCAGAGACGCACATTCAGCCAGCAAGCATTGGCCGGTAGCAGTCCATCAGGCCCTGCGCTACCTGACAGAGGCAGCAAAGATGGATCCGGCGCGCACCCGGGGAGCACCCCGGCTCGTAAGAAAACACAGCCGAAACAGATCCCTGCGGAATGGTGAGGCCAAGCGCAACGACAGATCAGCACCGCGCGGGCCCTGGAGGTGCAAGGAAGTTCAACTGACACAGCCTAACTGGGGCACGGAGGGTGGGGGAGGGTTTTCCCGGGGAGCGGACTCTGGAAACAACGGTATAGGGATCGGTGAAGGAAAGCATTAGAGGCAGCAGGGACAATATGAGCAAAGGAATGGAGGTAAGAAACAGCCCTGTGGCCAATCTCATGTGTTGCCGGACGGTGAAGTGCCGAGCATGGGAGAGGAGGAAATTGGGCTGGAGAGGCTGGGAGGGGTGAGAATCCAGAGTCCCGCCTGGGTTTCTAAGGGCTCGCATGCCACATGCACACACTCATCCTCTGAAGGACTCTGGCTCAAGCTGCAGAGTCTCAACTGGTCCCTGGTCTCTAGGAATTGTTTGTGCAATTGTTTGTTTCATTACCCTATGTCTGCTCTGCTCCACGAGGGCAGAAACTCTGGCGACCTCGTTCACTGCTGTATCCCCAGCGTCTAACCCAGTTCTCAGCACATAGAAGGTGCCCGATAAATACTGTAGGTTTCTACTGAAAGAAAGAATGCCGGCAGAGAGGATGCAAGCTCAGAGGCTTGTTGGGAGGTCTCTCTAAGTGAAGACACGTATGTTGCCGAGAGCAGCACCTGGCCCTAGTAAGCAACAGTAAGGGAGAAGCTGCCGCTATTATTAGTCATTTGCTTTTCTTGTTCTCCTGTTTTGTTGGTTTTGCAAGCCCACTGTTTAGTAACTTTGTATTTGTTGCTGCCTCTGCTTAATAAATTTTGATGAGTAATGGTTGTTTGCCAATCAATAACAGCCCAACAAGAAATCCTCAAAGTACAGAGAGTTACAAAAACATTCAGCATCGTAAACCACACAATGACATGAGAAGGAGAGAGTTGACAGACTGGTTTCCTCACTGGGCCTCCCCAGGCTCATCTCTGTAGGTCTTCTGGAGAGTGTACCCATGTCAGAGAAGGCATCATCATGAGACTGATGGCCAACACTGGGGCCCCCAGCATGAACCCTGGATAAGAGGCAGGTAGAAAACTGGTGGGAATGAACAGTGCTCTGTAGACCCCACTGACCCAAATGACCTTCTGAGGCAAGTCTGATCTGATGGAGTGAGACTGGGCGCTTTCCCATAGCCTCCCCAAGGAGGGCAAGAATGGGGAGGAAGTGCATATTTGGTGGTCCAAGTGCAAAAGTCAGGCTTCCTCACACCGCTTTCTCTAGCTTCTTTCAGCTTGCTGTCTTCCTGGACAATGGATGGCCTGGGACTGACTAATCTTGGTTATAGAGAAAGGGACCATTGTCATTCAGTGTATACAACTGGTTCTGAAGATTCAGTAATTCAAGATTAAATAATTAATTCAAGATGAAGTTCCTGGACTTATCCAGGAAAAACAACTTAAGTTTTTAGGGTCTGTTAAAAAGGTCAATGCAGGGCACCTGGGTGGCTCAGTTGGTTAAGCGACTGCCTTCGGCTCAGGTCATGATCCTGGAGTCCCGGGGTCGAGTCCCGCATCGGGCTCCCTGCTGAACAGGGAGCCTGCTTCTCCCTCTGACCCTCCCCCCTCTCATGCTCTCTCTATCTCATTCTCTCTCTCAAATAAATAAATAAAATCTTTAAAAAAAAAAAAAGTCAAATATTAAAAAAAAAAAAAAAAAAAAAGGTCAATGCATCCCTTGTGGACAAGAACTCCCGCCAGGAGGTTTCTCCTACCACAGGCCTCCTATGAGGTCTGAAAAATTGAACATTCTTTCCCTTTTTCAAGTCCCCAAAGGATACATTCCTTTAAAAAAAAAAAAATCCTGGCATCTCTCTCCTCCCCTGAATGACTAAAAGCCCTAGGCAAAGTTGCAGAAGAGTCTGGATTCTGTGAGAGCGTGGAAGGGGCTGCCCTGGGCCAGCTGCTGTGAAGCCATCTGTTGGACCAAGTCCAAGTACAGGGCTGAGACAGGCACGGTGTTCAAACATACCTGGTCGAGGTCTCTACCTGGGCTTCTGGTCGGACCTTGAACTGGGAGAGAAAATGAAGCTTAGGTGTTCAAAGCTCAGGGGAAGGTGAAATCACTTCAGTTGCCAAAACAAACAAAATTGCTTAATTAATCTAACTGAAAAAACCCTCTTCATCATTGGATTAAAGAAGTCATGTTGATGCTGCCCCTGTTTATTTGGCTGAGTGCTGGACTGAGAAGGTATATTTAGCCTCAGTGTGCTTCCAGGATTGCATCTTGCAGCTCAACAGGAAATATCTGGAGTCACAGCTAAAGATATCTCTGCGTGTTCAGAAATTTACGAGCAGCTGTAAAAGTGGAGCTACGGTGGTCAGAGGGCTGGAACAGGCTTCCTTTCAAATGAGAGAGGCTGACGAATTAAACACTCAAAAATATACCAAGTTCATGGCAGGCAGAGTGCACCTGACAGGCTAAAAATAGCCAAAGCAGTGGCTTCTGTTGCTAAAATAACACTGAACTGATACACTCCTTTTCTAAACCTACAAAGAAATGGGTGAGTGGGGAGAGGGTAGGCTCTGAGATTCCACAAAAGTGTGTTGGAAACCATGCCAAGATGAGGGAAGCCATCTCCTACCTTGGCCACGTTTCAGAAATAGCTTTCCAAAGCTGAGTACGCTGAAGTAGCAAGTAATCAATATATTATTTTTTAATAACACGAGACAGAAATGGTAGCACCAAAAAGACATTGCACACAGGGATCTGTCGTCCTGATGACGAACAAACCTTTCCATGTTGGTTGAGGAACGTTTTTTTTTTTTTAAAACATCGTTTGGCTAGATTCTCTTATCAGCTCCCCCGTGCCCTGCGCTCAGTGATGCCTGATGGGAACGGTTCCTACTTACTCACGTCACATGCTTGGCAAAGCTGCTTGCTTGAGTACAGACAAGGGTGAGTGTGTGTGATTGTATGTTGCTGGACAGAGTAGGCTACCACACTTTCCGGAATGGCCAGTGCATCCAAGAACAACTTCACTTCCATCCTGTGACCTGGGACACTCATCTTTCCAAGTCTCCATTTCCCTTTCATGTAATGTGGAGCTCATCAAGATCACCCTGATGACTCCTCCGGTCGTGCTGTGGGGATAAAATGAGCTAATGCATGCGAAAGCATTTTGGGAGTCTGCAAAGCTTGAAGGTGGATGGAAGATGTCGTTGCTCTTGCTATTGAGCATTCTACTGGAAAGCTGGGCAAAGAATAGCAATATCTCCACGTGACCGTAAAGTGCGGTGTGCACAGACCGCTAGGCTGCGTCCTCTCGTGTGGGACGGTGCTCTCAAGCAGGTAAAGGCCATGTCCGTGTCCTAGTTCAGAGCAGTAGGGGCTGCAGGAAATCTGCTTGCTTTCGATCTCAGTGTGGCTCACTGCTGTCATCACCCCGCTTTTCCTCCTACTTCAGTGCTGCTCCTCTTCTGGGTGGCCCACAAAGCATGGGGGGGTGGCCTGGAGCCCCCGAGAAGCTGGGAGGGAAGCAGAGGTAGGCCCAGCCTTGAAGTGAATGGTTGCTAGGTTACCAGCGGTGCCTGCCCTGGGACTGGTCCCCCTGGCTGGTCAGTTCTGATTGGGAGGTCGAGAGACGCCCACCTTCTCTCTCACCCACTACGGGCTGCTGTGCGGCCATCATTTAACTGGTCGTTATCTATTTTTGTTCGTTCTTCTCTTTTCCCTCTCATTTGTTTCACTTGTTACATCCAAAGCTGATGGACAGAATTGTGTGTTCACCATGCTCATAACTGTGAGGCATATGGACAAGAATATACATGCATATTTGTCTAAATCTGGAAGGGAATATTAAAAAAATGAAATTACTTGTTGTGTTAGGACGGAGGGATTACGGATGTTTCCCTTGCCTCTTTTTCACACTGTCTATAATGCTGTTAAATAGTCTTTAAAATAAGAAAGGAAAGGAAGTGTAATTGGAGTTTTAACATTTTATAAAATGGCATCCAGTTATCCTGATTTTGACTTCACTGGGCTTGAAAGTGCAAAGTTAAAGAAATGCCACATAGGCTAACGTACTTCGATGTAATAATTATATTTTCAGCCTCTAAATTATTTTAAGGGTGGCCTCTTGCATTTCAAGGTGCTTTTTGGAGTATGCAGTAAATGGCAAAGGCCATGAGATAAAAGTTGGAAATCATATCATAGCTTTTTTATTTGGAAAGCCCATAGTTTCATAGCCCAATATTTTCAATCAACAAAGAGTTAAATATTTATGGAGTGCTTTCTATGTGCTGAACATTGGGCAAGGATTTGTGTATTTCCCTTTAGTTCATCTTTTTTCCTATTTCTCTTCCCCAGAAGTGATTATCACTGGTTGTCTTGTAAGGCACTCAGCAGTCAACTTGTTTGTGTACAGTCTTTTTGTTTTTTTAAAGTAGTAGGTGCTGGGGCACCTGGGTGGCTCAGTTGGTTGAGCGGCTGGCTCTTGATTTCGGTTCAGGTCATGCTCCCAGGGTCCATCGATTGAGCCCTGTGGCGGGCTCCACACTCAGTGGGGAGTCTGCTGGAGATTCTCTCTCTCTCTCCCCCTCCCTCCCCCCTCCCTCCGCTCACTCTCTCTCTCTCTCAAATAAATAAATAAATCTTAAAAAAAAAGAAAAGAAAGGAAAAAAAGGAGTAGGTGCCAGGGTGCCTGGCTGGCTCAGTTGGAAGAGCGAGTGACTCTTCACCTTAGGGTCGTGAGTTCAACCCCCACGTTGGGTGTAGAGATTACTTAAATAAACAAAAACTTAAAAAAAAAAAATAGAGTAGTAGGTGCCAAGATAGTGGCAGTGAGGGGAAATTCTAATAACTTGTGGTTTCTCAAATAAACAACCAGAAGCCATTACAAAACCAGGTTTGGCATCTAAGGCAGCCACCACACCCCGCTGTTTCTTCAGGGATACAACAACAGAATGGGCAACGGCTCAGAGTCTGGTTTTTCTCCAGGTACTCCCAGCTCACCATTTCCTCGAGCGCGATTTCAAAAGTCATTCACTCCATTTGACAAGGAGGTAAGTGAAGACAAGTTGAGGTGAAAGCGCCAGCTTCAGGGCAGGCGGCAGAAGGAGAGCAGAAGGGAGGAAAGGAGCGCGGCCCGCTAGGCCACGGCGCCCCAACGCATGGGCTCTACCACCTGCCACGGCTGTGTGCACCTGGTGAACTCCATGAGACTTCACCCGTGAGCCTGGGCTGGTCACTTACCCTCTGCATTTCAGTATATGCGCGTGGAAAATTGGGGGTTATGATACATGGTCCCTCCTACGTCACAAAAATGTCCTGTGTACACGTATCACCATTTTACGGCCCATTTCATTATCCTACCATTTGGTCACTTTCAGAAACTGAACTGCTATCCTTTCATTTTCCAAGGAAACAAGCAACTCCACTCTGGGCCAGGCCCACCCTCCATCCATTCAGCTCAGCACTGAATCTCTTGTGGTGGCACCAAGGGACACGTTGAGGGACGCGTTAGGAAAGATGGCTATGTTGACAGGTGGGTTAGGGCCACATAGCAAACCAATGCATTTTCTCTAACATCTCTCTCGTCACAGAGCTATCATCCATGAAATTCGTTTAAGTCTAAAAGCTATTTATAGTTCTGGTCTTACCACATCTTAAATTGATAAAATTCCATAAGCTTATGAAATCAGCCATGTAAATCAGTAACGCTATTTTTTCTTTTCTTTTTGAATTTGCCTCTTTCAAACATCAGGGCGGTTCTCCTGCTTTTGTCTTACTACCTCAAGATATGGTGAACGTGCCCATGTTTGTACTAATCACACATTTGGTGGTTTAAAAAATTTCGATTACATACAGCTTCTCTCAGTCTTTATGTATTCAGACAAAAGAATCCAACCTTTTAAGTTGATTCTCACATGGTGTTTTTTAAATCAAAGGTTCTTAACTTTGGTCTGAAGACCCCAAGTTAGCCACAGATGTGCATGAAATTGTGTGCAATGCTGTGTGGGCACATGCATGCATTTCTCGAGGTAAAGGGTCAGAGAGAGTCTCAAAGGAGTCTGTGACTCCAAAATGTTTAGGAACCACCACCCTGGATCACTTGGCTCCTTCTCAAAGCTTCTTTAGTTCTGGCTTGTTATTTCCTGAGAATGGCATGTAATATTCTAGATGAGGGTATGTCAAAATTCTGAGCAAGATTATTTTATTATATTTGTAATTCTTCACTAGACAGTGTCTGCTATTTTGGTGAATTTTTTGGCTGTACTAGCCACCCAATGTATCCATGTCTTTAGAGAACAGTGTATAATGACTCTCACTGTCCACTTTCTGAATGGAATGTGATCCCAAGGAATATTATCATGCCTTTAGTGTAAGCTAACTTGGATTATTTTCCCTAGAAGCACTGCTTTACATTTCTCCATACTGAGTTTCATCTACTACTTGCCTACTTCTCAGCTGTCGTAGTATCAGATCTTTTGTAATTTATATTAGGTGAATTTGACTTTTCAGTGTGATAAAGTGTCCTCTGCAGATTTGCACATTGTCCTGTGTACCAAACAATTAATAAACAAGCAACCAAATCCATATGGCAGAAACAACTAACTGCCCCCAAAATATAGTGCTCGTCTTTCCACAGTGGAAAGTCATGACTGGGAAAGGGCTCCCTGCCAGAGACCATAGTTTCTAGAACCTCTTGTGTCTAGATAGGGCCAAATAACCAGTTCTTACCGGGAAGATATAAGCAGAAGTGAAAGGTGTCCTTTTGGCTAGAGTTGTTTAAGAAAGGGGATGACTTTTCCATCATTTCCCTCCTTCCGCTTGCTAACGGGGTACCGAAAACTCTGGGAACTTTAAGATGGCAGAAGCCCATGAGGGACAACCCTGGGTTCCTGCATCGCCAAGTGAAGAAAAGCCACTGATAACCAAGAACACCCACATCAAACTATTAGGTTTCCAGTGAGAAATGAACATTTGTTGCTTTGACTGAAATGTAGCACTTTTTTTATGACAGCAGATAGTATTCATATAGGCCACCATTTGAATTATTTCCATTCATAGAAAGTTCCATTTATCTCTATCCTTTATTCAAATATGCTTATATCATTTTCCCTGAAGCATTGGTGTCTGAAGCATTTTAATAGGTTCTGTATAAAGGACCATGTCAAAGATACTTTTGATAGTCTTATGCCACAGATTTAAGTTATTTGCCTCAATCCATGTTTTAGTAAAAGATAACGTATTGGAAAAGTATATTTGATTCCTAGGAAACAAGCTGCTTTATAATTTCCACATGTTAATATTTATTATTGCTCAGATTCATCTGGCCTTAACCATATTAACAGTGAGGGCTCTGCCAGTTAAGTACAAACACCTAGTTTAGTTGATATGTGTACGTACTTCCTTATGAATCAACAGCAATGTAGACGAGGAAGACCAGATCCTTAAACTGCTCTACTAATGTTTATGCAATAAAGCAATATCCATGTGAACCCTGGCGCTGCTCTTGGTACCACAATGGTGAAGAGAAGGTGGCTTGGGTGGGCCAAGGTAGAAACCAGTTCTGCCGCAGTGTGCCATGTTCCTGGCAGATAGATGGGCTTTCGGTAGACAGAAGTCAAGGCCTGAGCGTGATCGTGGCTCTCTTGGACCAAGAGCTGGACATTCATTCTTCAACAACCGGCTCACACTGGGGTCAACAGCCTGTTTTCCCCCCTTTCCTCCCAGGCAGTCATATAGGACCAGACTGTTTCAATTCACTTGGTCTCAGTCAGCACTGACACAGAGTGTACACGATGCTACCTGGTGGGGGCAGGAGCCCTGGGCTGTGGCTGGGCCCAGTCCTGGCTGTGGCTGTGTTGGTAAGAGCACAGCGTTTAGGAAGAATAGCCCGGTCTCTTTCCTAAGCTCACCTCCTGGTGAATCCACTAAAGGAATTCTAAGTCTCAGCAGAAGCGGAGGCCCTGCCATCAGCAAAGGCTTGGGGTACCCCCAGGCTGGTAAAGAACCCTTGGGTCTCCAGGACTCAGGCAGGAGCGGGGAGCAGGCAGGCAAGGCTGCAGAGCTGCACAGCACAGGCCCTTCTCCCATAGGAGGGCAGACGCTGCCCTCTCACTCTGAATCCTCATGTAGTAGCAGATGAGGAAAGGCAAAACACACTCCCCCGAGGACACATCTCAGGGACACTGAGCACAAATGTTGCTTTGATGAAGTGTACTCTCCCGTCCATTTTGTGCTGTAACCCGCAGGAGAAGGCTATTGGCACAACTGTGATATTCTCTACCCTAAAGAGCCTTTCCAGGAAAACCATTTTGAGTGACGTTATCTTCCAGGAGACTGCAAGACTTAATATAATCACCATGAAAAACTACATATACATATGATGCTTATCAACCAGCAATAAAATATGAGTGATTCCGAAGAACTTTCACATCAAGGCTCCTTTTCTCCCTTAGGAGGAGTCAGAGACATCCTGAGAAGCATTTTCCCTACCTCTGAATATGAATAAAGTAAATAATGGTATTGGAAAAAAAACCTTGGACACTTCTGGCTTAAATGGGCTTAGAGAGGAAGCTCTTTGGAGTCCAATAGTTAACTGTCCCATGGGTGGGACAAGGGAGGGAGAAGGAAAAAAGAAGTCCCCACTTTAGTACTTAACTTACACTTTTTCTTTCAAAAGGACTATGCTGTTTGTGGCCCCGGTAACAAGCTCCTCCCAGCCTCCCAAGGGAGCTGCTAGATAGGGAGGAGGGACAGAGATTGCCGGTGGTTGGGTTGAAGCAGGACAGAACAGGATCCTGGTGTCAGAGGGCGAGGCAGGCACTCAGTTGGAAAGTTGTTCTTTGTTCTTAAAAATAAAACATTCGACCCTCCTTTTTTGGATCCTTCCCTGGAATGAAGCCAGTCAACTGCTGGCTTCTTTTTAGGATTAGCTCAATAGCCCTCGGCCCAAAGGTGAACTCCAAAGACCCTCAAGATCTTCTGCCCCTGATAAAATGCTACACAACAAAGTGAATGACATAAGAGAATGTTTCTCTTGAAAGGACATGGCTGCAGTATACATTTGTAAAGCAAAATAGGCCCAGTGGAAAGGGTGAGAGGACAGGATGAGGGAGAGAAATCGGGTAGGAAAGGCTGCCCAGAGGTTGGGAAAGGACTAATGAGTGGCTGTGGCAGTGTGCTTTAGAAAATTCTCTAGGAGGCCAGGTGGCAAGGGCTCCTCCTATAAAGACCCCCACCCCCATGAAGGATGACACCACACCAGAGAGTTTTCTATAGCACACTGAATCTTTTCCAACTTTTCTCCATTCATGAATTCTCCACCCAAAGTTACAGCTTTGGTTTATAAAATGACAGCGATGTATTATGCTGCATATCTTAACAAATAGAGGGGTCGCAGCCCCTCTGCTTTGAAGAGGCTCTATTTGGGGAATGTTTGGGGCAGCTGTTGTATAGACCAACCGCACGCTGTGAGGGGTCCAAGAATCAAAGCTGTTTCTCAGCGCTCTTCTAAGATTGAGCCTCATGCTCACGGTCCTGTATATAAAGAGCTCTCACAACATAAAGGGACCCTTTCTGCAGTGTCTTTCCTAACTATCTCATCGTGCAGCCATTTTGAGACTAAATGCATAAATAAAATGTCAGGTAGTGAAGAAGACCTTTCCTTCCCTGGAAGAGGAAAAAGATGCCATGGGCATTTGCTGATGAGTGACATCAGCAAAAACTGGGAAGAAGATTCATTGAGTAAAATCATTATTTCCTATATAAGTAGTTGGGACTATAGGATGTCAAATAATGGGCAAAATTCACTAGTTAATCTACATACTATGCCTTTAGTGTTTAGCTGTTGGAAGTAATTTTCTGGTTGAGAAAATAGAAGATGTAAATTTTGCAGCCTAGGCCAGAGTTTCTTCATTAGGTGGTCCAGAGAGACCACTGGCACCAGAATCAGCTGTAGGTGCTTCAAAGATGTAGACTCCAGGGACCTCTCCCAAACTTGGCTCTTTGGGGTGGGCCTGAGAATCTTCATTTTGAACAAGCTCGCTGGGTGATTCTTTTGCACACTGAAGCTTAGGAATCACTGCTATGTCTTTAACCTCCTCCTACCCTCTAAAGCAGAAAAAAAAAGATATTATAGTCCTTTAGGTATAGTTCTTGCTCACCTAGTTCATGGACGTTTTTAAGAAGTTATCTTAACATTATTGGCCTCCTATTAACTTTTACGTGTATAATAGCAAGACCTAAAACGATGAGCCGTCCAAAATGGAATGGGTTGGTGAACTTTCCATTGTCAGAGGTGTTCAAGTGGAGGCTGGAAAGCCCCTTAGCAGGGATCCTGTAGAAAGGATTCAAGTATCAGTACAGGGGCCCGACCCTGAACTAACGTTTACATTTCCTCCAGCTCTATGACCCTATGATAATACAACAAAATCAGCTTTAATTTATCAAGCACAACATTTTAAAAGTCTAAGCATACACTCAGAAATTTTATTGGTATTTTGTAAAAGAATCAAGAAAACCAGTCTATAAAACCGAAGTTAAGAAGGGGGGGCTAGAACCAACAAGAAACTTGGGGATTCTTAGATTTAATGCCAGCTCTGAAACTTACTGGCTAACCGTGTCCTCCTGATGACACACAGGTAAAAGTCAGAGTCTGTCATCTTGATAATGGTGTCCACATCCCAAGCACCGCCATATCTGATGGGACTAAAATGACTGTTGAGTCTTCTCATTCTTTGACTTGGTGTCCATTCAATCATAGACCTTGAATCCTTCCCAATTCTTCAGGTGCCTCCACCCCAAAGAAGGATGTCATTAAAGGACCAAAGGAATCACAGTTCTCAAGGGGATAAATGCCTGCCTGTGGTGGTCGACGCAGCTCTTTTTCCACTGCCCTCGCATTTACTCTGTTGGTTAAGAATATATATGTGTATGGATCACTGCCATTACAGAAAAAAAATGCAGGGTAGATGGTGGTGAGGGGGGCTCGCAGTTAACATATTACTGAAAGGCTCAGTGCTAATGGGAACAGAGGATGGGCCAGTGCAAAATGAACTAGAAAGGAGATCCTGAAGCTCCCCCAATCAATAAAAACAACAATCCAGGTAAAGCAAGAAGCGAACTTGTGGAGCCTGAAATTATCTGGGAAAACCACTTGCATATCATACTGATAAAATGCATGCCAAATCGCCCACACTCCAAGTCATGTTGTGTGGATGGTATGCAAGCACCTCGACGGCTCTGGACCTCAGGTTTGACATAGGGACTCTGAGAAGATGACCGAGAAAAGAAATGTTCAATGTGATGAAAAATCACAAATAACAGGACTCCAACGAAGTCACATTTATGAATTATTTCTAAGTGTGCACTTCTGAGAAAAGCTCTCCGGTTCTGGAATCTAAGACAAACGGTTAAGATTTGAAGAAAGCCAGCCCTGGCCGGCCTAGAACTGTGGTTGGCACATCACAGGAATTCGATCCGTAGTCGTCAAAAGGAGGAAGGAATGAGTGAATCAACAATGAATGAAGGAAGGAATGGAGAGACAATAATAGACTCCAGAAGGAATTAGGGCTCGATTCTGTAGCCTACTCCTACGAGTGACAGCACTCTAGGGGACCCTAGTATTTTAGATTGAGACATCTTTATGTATATAGTCTTGTGATGCATGAAAAGGATTTAAAGTCTGTGTTGTTCCATTAATGATCAAGACAGGAGGACTCCTAAGAAGGGAACAAAAAGTAAGGACAAGGGAGGACAGCAGGAGGAGAATCATGTTTAAGAACTAAATGAAGATTTATGAGAGTGATTTTTGAATCTTAGGCATGAATTACCTAACCATGATAGCTAAATTCAGTGCAAATGGCGGTCACAGGATGGCCTGAACTGTTACATGATATTTTTATTAAATCTTCACACTGCAAAATTGGTGGAAATGAAGCTGTTTGTAACTTACTTTGGAGGAAAGAGAAATAAATGTGCATGTAATCATTAATCAGGTCGATGACCTGTCTTTTCGTGCAATTTGATAGCACCACCCGGGATACGAGTCAAACTCTCTTTGGGGTAAGGCTTGCTTTTAGCATACCAGCAACCCGCCAAATCCGTAATGGTGAATGACACGGGTCTGAGAATCCGAGGAAAAGCCACCATGACTAGAATGAAAGGATGATGCAGGGGTAGTTGGGCTTCTCAGGGCTGCATGGGATATGATTCTCTGGGTTTTATACTGCTCCTTCCTCAGCCCTCAGAACTCTCAATCCCATTTTCATTGCCCCAGGTAAACTGGGAAATATTTTCTCCTCCTAGACTGCAGTTACTCACACAATAAACAGGTAATAAACATTTTACTGCCCTAAGCAACCTCCTGCTAGGCAGGCAGTCAGAAGAGAAAAGACCGTGCAGAGAGTAACCCCCTACAGGATAAACTGCAGGGCACAAAGGATGTGAGTAAGCGTTTAATAGCGCGCCCCCTCTCCGGGCTCCAGGAGACAACTGGGAGCTGCTGGGGCACATTAGCTGGCCTGTGGTCTAGGACTCCTCTCTGCTTGAGGCTAGTGGGGAAGATTTGATTTCACCAAAAGGTAATTTAGTTGCCATTTCAAAGCTCTGTCTAGCTAAATTAAGGATGAGGAATGAAACTGGAGTTTACAATCTCCCAGGTTAAACCACCGGTTGTGAGACTGGAAGGCACAAGAAGGGACAGTTGGCAGCCGACTGAAGTGGTTCTGGGGAGAGAATCATTCAGTTCAATTTCTGTTTGATTTCAGGTTTGCATTTGATTTTCTTAACACATCCCGGTTTCTTTGTTATTGTTTATATCTGCCCCATACATCAAATCAAATAGTTGTTACCATCCGTTGGCTGTGTGAAAGGCACGGTGGCCATCCTTTTTGACATCCCATTTTTCCACTGTACAGGGTTCCCTCAAAAGCCAATTACCTTAAGGCATCTCCCTGTTCCCACTGCTGGGGAAATCTTTCCGTTTCCTTTCATGCCGAAGGTTCAACTTGCAGCTGTGTGAAGTCTCTTCTCCTTCCCCCATCACAGGGAAATGAGGACAGAGCCAAATATAATATGATAAGCTCTGCTTCTACCTCTGCCATTTAACTTACGGGAAATAATAATCTCACTTACATAAATATTTTCCACCAAAGAGCATGCCAAATCTGAACGTATTAACCCAAGGTGAATGATAAATGCCTCCGCATAAACAATTTTCCAATTCACGTAGGTCGAAGAAGTGATTATTTTGTAAACCAACAGTTCTTTGGTATCAATTGCAGTTAATTTATGGCATTTTGCTCTAATGGGATATTAAGTTTTGCTGTATTTTGTGGCAGAAGTGATGTGTCTAAAGAGACATATTTGAGATCTGACAGAATCCAAAGGGGCTGCTGTCTTGACACAGGGCTCCAGAAAACCCCCACGCCGTCTATCTGCTTGCGTTTCTCTTTTGAACCTTTCTCGAGAGGGTTCGGGAAGTGAGTCTGCAGATTGCACGGTGACGATTAGAGAACACTTTGGTGATGCACATGGGTAGGAGAGGGAGGTCTCATGAAGCTTCGGGCAACTGTAGGAGTGAGTGTTGCTGTGGGGCTACTGGCCCCTCTGATTTTGGAGGACTTCTGCAAAAACACGGTGGGAATACGCCTAAAGCAGATCCTTGCAGAGTGGACCACTGATACTCCCAAACCAAAGGCGCAGTTGCTGGATGGCAAAGCATGGGCACAGACAGAAGCAACGGGACAGGGATCCCAGGTGGACCAAGGATCCAAGTCAGGGCATTCATGGAGAAAAGGACATCATCTTGGGATAGCCCAGGAGAGAGATATGAAGGGCAGGGAACAATCCGGTTTTACTGGCATTAGACTGATATCAGACTTCTGTGCCCTACTTTGGCTCTAGCATTTACAAAATGACATGAAGGAAACCGGTGAGGACCCAGAGGCCAGCGACAGCCACGATTAAAGGGATAGAAAAAATGGTCCTCTGAAGCAAGATGAAAGGAATTGTGTTGTGTATCCTGGAGAAAAAAGGTTAAGGGGTGACAGTGATTGCATTCAAATACTGGAGCGGTTTGGGAGGGGGGCACTGATCAGCTCTTCTCCACATGCAAGGGGAGACTGACGGGAAGTCACAGGCTTAAATAAGAAGCTGGAAAGCGTTCATTGGCTAGAAGGAAGAACATACAGAAAGGTACAGGCTAATAGGACCTTGGATTTAATGTGTCCAAAACAGAATTTCTCTTCTCTTTCTTCCCTGTCCACCCTGCCCCGCCCCACCTCCGCCCCCAAACTCCTGACACTTCCTGAAGTCTTCCCTATTTCAGTAAACAAAACCAACACTTAACCTGGCCAAGTAAAAAACCCTAGCAATCATTTACATTTCCTTCCTTTCCTTGCCCATCCCCAATCCAGTCCTTCAGTAGATCTTGTCAGCTTTACTTCTGAGTTTGACTACTGATTTTCAATCTCCATTGTCACCTACCCAGTCCAAAGCATCATCATCACCTGCTTGGACTCAAGCCAGGAGGATCCCTGCATCTTCCTTTAATCCAATCTCCATTCGGCTGTTTTTAGAGCATGAATCAGACCATGTTATTCCCCTCCTCAACCCTATCCAAAGACTTCCCATAATGCTTATAATAAAACTCATACTATTTACAACGGCCTTCGAAGTCCTGCATCATCTGCTTCCTGCCGCCCACTGTCCTCATCCATGCCTCTCTCCCTGCCGCTCATGTTAGCCACACTGACTTTCTTGCTATCCCCGAACAAGCCATTTTTGTTGTATCTTTGTGCTAGCTGCTGGAGCGCTCTTGCCCTCGCTCCTTACTTAGCCGGCTCCTTTTTGTCATTCTGGTCTCGGCTTAAGTGTCACCTCTGCAGACTTTTTCCAGCCACCAGAAATGTACACTCTGAGAGTAGAAACTTGATCTGTCTTGTTCACGATGGTATTTTCAAGCCTTGAACAGGTACTGACACATTGGGATAAGGCAATAAATATTGGTTGAATAAAGAAAAGGTTGACTATAAAAGCAGGTTGCTATTTACTATCTCAAGAGAGCTGGGGATGAGAAAAAGCAGCTTTTGCGAATAGACTAGGTGATCTTTTGGTCAGAGAGCCACAGGGCTGGGTACTTTTGAAGTAGGGAAGGTGGGGGGGTGGGGGACCTTGCCTCATCCACTGAGGTCCCAGTGAAGAGTTATTAGGGTGAGGGAATGTTGGGGGAGTTACCCTGAGCAAGAGAAAAAGCACTGACCTTGGGTCTCAGAGGGCAGTCACAGAGGACAGAGAAAAGGACCGAGATGTCAGATCTATTAACCCACTCAAAACCCATTAAGTTGGATCACCTGTTAGGATGAATTGAGGTTTCTATTTTCCTTCCTCTTCATACAGAGTCACAAGACTCTTTCTCGTCTGAGCAGAGTCTGAGCTTCTCCCTTACCCTTCCTGAAAGTTAATCCCTAGCTCTACCTCCATAACATTTGTAAGAACCTGTGGCTTTAAGTTCCCATAGGAAATGCTGAGTCATCTTCAATCTACCTTCACATAGACTACTCTGATTCAGAATTGGATCAAGGAGGGATAGGAAGGACCACCGGAAGGCATGATTGCAAGAATTCTGTAGGCCTTGCATACAATGACTTACCATCACCCCAGCCAATTAGCTAAGGCTTTAAAACCAAGGCCAATGGCGTCTATTTTATTTTTGCTCTTAATTTCCCAGCAGAGCTGAGGGCCGTCTTTGGGGACTCTATAAATGTTAATGATTGATTGACTCATAAACCTCAAAGAATACATAACTCTAGCAGGTTTTTGGTAGGCTTTGTTGCCCTTCAGTTCAAAATCCCAAAGTGTTATCATCAGGTGGCTGATAGAGATGGAACATAATTAAAATAAACGTAGAAACTTCATTTTAAAAATAATTTATGACCTCCCTCTCCAACAGACCTCCAAGTGGCCACAGTTTTAATTGTGCTTTTTAAGGCTAGCGCCCTGATTTTCTACATTTAACACTGCTTCTAAAATGTTTGAGAAAGGCCAGTAAAAATCTCCTCCGATTTAGAAATACAAGTTAAAATTGCTCTCCATTTCAAGAAGTATTTCTTAGACTCTATCTGTATCCTGAGATTTGCCAGTGATACATATGACCATACGATATGATGACAGACTGCAACATGGACTGGATTCTTTATAAATCAATAATTAGAGGAGGGGTGAGGGACTGTCCGCTTTGGTGATTTCATTTTCAGCCACAGCTGGCCAGATTGCTTATTGGAAAATAAAAGTCATGGCAAATTGAGCTTGACAATAACCAGGCCTGACTACATAGGCCCCTTCTCCACTCTCTGCAATTAGAATGAGCGGAGGAGAGGAGGCCGACAGGGAAAGACTTTTCCTCTGCTCTGTCACAGATCAGTCTGAGTTTATTTTGTAGGGCACAAGCCATATGTTGTACGTGTAAGGGCTGCTCGAGCACTCTGCCGTTCTTGTGCCTCTATGCTAGCGAGGGGTTGCCGTTTTGGACTTCCAGGCTCCTTATAAGAAGTGTGTGAAAACCGAGAGCCATGCTGTACCATGCTGTACCAGTAATTACATTTAAATTAAATTAAATTAAAGTTGACGAGCCACTTTTCAAGGGCTCACAGCCAAGTGTGGCCGGTGGCTACTGTATGGGACCACGTAGATACCGAACATCTCTCACATCCCAGAAAGTTCTGTTGGACAGCCCTGACCCAGAAAAGCTCGTTGGGTGCCAAGAGGCCCTTCCTTCTTTGTTCGCAGATTCTGAGATCATGGCTATGTTTGTGGTGAAGAACAGAACTGAGTCTGTTAGAAGTTGAGAATTCTCTGGGTGCTGTGCATCTATCTATCTGGAAAGCAGGTGCTGCAAATCTGTGATTCAGGACTCAGTTGAAGAACTTTACACTGAGGACAGACTGAACTAACCTCAATTTTTTTTTTTTTTCTTTTTCTTCAATTTTTTTTTTTTTAAGATTTTATTTATTTGCGAGAGAGAGAATGAGAGACAGAGAGCATGAGAGGGAGGAGGGTCAGAGGGAGAAGCAGACTCCCTGCTGAGCAGGGAGCCCGATGTGGGACTCGATCCCGGGACTCCAGGATCATGACCTGAGCTGAAGGCAGTCGCTTAACCAACTGAGCCACCCAGGCGCCCTCAATTTTTTTTTTTTTAATAGGAACATAAACCGTGCAAATGTTGATTTTACCAAACTGCAAAAGGCACGTGGAATGCTTCATTCTGTATTTGCCACCTTTTCATTGTTACTCACGAGTGATCCTTGACAAAACTGCTTTTTATCCTCTATGTGGCTATGCATGTCTTCCATCTCTGATGACAAAGAGTTACAGAGGCTTTGATAATTCACCTTTGCTCATAGGACACTGACATCATAATTTTGATGCTCAATACCCTCTGCCCATAAGCCCAGTCACTACAACTGGTTCCACCATTTTCTTACCTAAAATATATTAGTCTCTAGATGTTGCCTGCATTGTATATTATGAATTCCTAAATTCTTAATTTAGTACCCTCAAGTGTGTTATACACCATCACTGAAAATTTAAGTTGTGGAAGAAAACCCAGAAACATTCTAAACCATGAAGCCATATGACCCATCCTTCCCTCTTTGGATCAGAATTTATCTGTACAACTCAGTTGATGAACTTTGGGGGAGTGAACAGTGAAAGGGAGAGCTCTCCATACCTCCAAATTGATATAAAACTGGGGCGTTGTACAGTTTGAAAAGTTGAGATGTGGTGCTTAAATTTGGCCAACTCCATAGTATTTAAGTTTGGCAGACCTCAAAATCCCGGTTCTACCACTAGACTGAATTTATGGTAAGAACTTTCTTCCAATGATCTTGGAGCATTTTCATACAAATAATCTGCCCTGCACACCCATTATGGCTATTTTCTCTGTACTAGCCTCATTTGTTCTCCTGCATTAGGCAAGATTAGCTCTTATTCTAATTTCATAGGTGGGCAAACGGAGGCAGAAAGCCCGTAAAAGACGCATGCCTCCCACAGGGCAACGAAGTGTGGTTTTACTTCCAGCACACTGAACACAAGCCAAGCTCATTTCACGGCTGGGGTACACGGGCACTGGTTTTGAAGCCAGGTACTCCGTTCATGGTGATGCTGCCTCCGCTCAAAACCTTGAGAAAATATCTGGCATCCTAAGGGTCAAGGCAATTGAGTAAAATGAACAGCATAAACTGCTAAGGATGACAAAACCCCTTCACGATATTTACCGTAGGTGCAAACACCCCATTTATATCACTTGATGAGAAAATATACACAATTATCTGTTCAGTACAACAGAAGCTGAATGTGACTGGCTGACCAGGGGTGCTGGGAACCAGGGGGAGCTGCACCACGTAACAGGAGCATTGAGGAAACTTGGCGGGAAGTGGCGGGAGAGAGAAAACGATGAGACTTGAGAATTATGGCGAGATCTATATGCCTTAACTCATAAATCATGATTAGACATCGTATCAGTTGTAAAGAAATCAGCCAAAGCATTTTTTTAAACAATTTCACTGTTTTTTGGGCCAACCTGGCCCAGGGAAACTTATAGTTCACATGGACACAGAGACGAAAGTGTTGGATCATGTACCTCTGTGAAGAAGACTTCCTTGGATGGCTCTCCCCAGGTTAACAGGGCCCTAAGGAGGGCCGCACACGCACCACGTGGAAGTGGAGGTGGGCCTTCCTTGGACCTCTCTCAGTTGGCCTGCAGTGAATGGTGAAGCCGGGCCAGGAGCACCTGTAGGCTGTGCTCTTTCCCCGTGCAGTTGGTGGCCCGGGGCAGGGTCTGTGAGTGACGCTTCACTGGAAATGGGGGGGAGGGGGGCTCTGCTGTCAACTGGGCTGCTGGAACATGTTTGGGGCTCAGTTTGGGAATGACTCCTCATCTAAGAGTGTCTCTTCCCTTCATCTTTCAGATCCAAAGCAGGGCCTTACAGTTTTACTTGCTGCTCTTTCCTATGCTCCAAATTTGGCTGTGGGCTGCCTATTTTCAGAGTCTGGGAACCTCAGGAAGGGAGCAACGCATAAAACCTCCAGCAAACATGAATCCTTCCCCAGGGCTTGGCATTTAGCTGCAGCTCCATCAGGCATTTCAAATTTAGGAAAAAAAAAAAAAAAAAAAAAAAAAAGGCACAGGCAGCCTCCCCAAGTACAGGGCCTTAAAGAAAACGTGGTACTTATAAGCCCTTTTGTGCTCTGACTCGCTGCAGCGCGGGACAATGAGGATGGATCCGTGTTGCCTGTTGTTCCTATGTAAATGCTACCTCGAGGATACAGTCTTCACCGGGCAGATGGCTGATTTCTCTGCTCTAACCTCATTTCTCCAGTGTTCCTGTGTTCGTGTGATGTCCTGCCCCCAGGGTCAGGCCCTAATTGCTGTCAAACGTTCAGAGACAAAAGTTGGGTCTCCGCATCCTTCACGCGAAGGCTGTGTCTGGCTGTGCCCCGTCGTGGCTGCGACAGAAACCGCGGGGTGGGCAGTACCTGCCGGGGCGGGGCGGCGCCCTGCCGGCTTCTCTGCTTCCACTGTCCTTTGTTACCGCTTGCAGCCCCGGGACTCCGAAGAGCCCAGCGAGAGCCCTGGGTCTGTCCGTGGGGATCAATATCCACTCCCGTCCCGGCTCCTCTCTCCGTCGGGCGGTCTCTTGGCGTCAGGCTGACTGTGCAGATTCGGGCAGGGCCGAGAGAGGGCCCACGGGCCTCGGCACAGATTGGGGGGGGGGCGGCTGGCTAACCTGTGGCCCCTTGGAAGCTCTGCTGCCACCGAGCAGGCAGGTAATCCTAATAGCCAGGACCCTGCCAGTCAGTGACGGGCCGTCTGATTGGATGCACATTCATCTTCAAATTATGTTGTGTGACAGCCCGGGCTGCTGAACACCATTTTAACATGCAGATTGACTCCTCGGAGGCTCTTCATTATGCATTTAGCGGTCTGTTTTCAGACTAACCAGCATGTCGGAGAGGCCCGCTATCCTTTTTCCACCTGGGTGGAGGAAATAGCTCGCGGACTGCGGGGGAGCCACCGAGATTAACATGCATGTGTTTACTTTCCTGGGCATCAGCTCACAACAGCTTTCCCTGATGCGAGGGAAGGAGAGGAAAAGAAAAGCCCCTTGGTTCTGAGATTCCAGGAAAATGGCTATGCAAAATAAGCGAGCCTTTGTTGAGGAGGAGTCAAGTAGGCCAGGCCAGCCTGCTGCCCGCCCTGCTGCCCACTAGCCTGGCTGGGCGCGTCCACACAAGCGCTCCTCTTATCGACACACAGACCCGCTCTTTCTCTCGCACACACACAGCCTGGACTATTTTAAGCAGAACACTTCCAATTTCCTGTTTCTAAAACTGTCTTGCTTCTCCAACGGCATTCCAAACGATCCTGGGGGATGACAGGACAGCCAACTTGGAGGGAGGGAGCACAGTGTCTGGTTAGGTGGCTTGGGGGTTACCTAGGAGGTTCTGGGGCCCCCTTTTCACCCCTTCCCTCTTCTCTTTCTGGTGCGATTTACTTCCACTTGCTAAGAATATTTCTCTGTGGCCTCAGGCCGCTACTGTGTGAACATGGATGTTTTCTTGTTTGAGTGTGTGCCCATGCATGGTGTGTGTGTATGTGTGTGTGTGTGTGTGTGTGTGTGTGTGTATCTCCTTTCTCAAGAATCTCTCTCCTGTGTGTGTGTGTGTGTGTGTGTGTGTATCTCCTTTCTCAAGAATCTCTTTCCTTGCCTTAAAAGGGAACCACATTTGCATTGCTTTTTAAAATTCCCACCTCTTTCTATTTTATCCACCAATGTGGTATTTTCTCGATTCTTCTGAAAGACCAGCAAAACTTGAAGGGTGTCCAGTTCCTTAGGACTTCACTTTGAGCTATGCCTTGGCCAGGAAGCAGCCCCCTTCTTTCACCTCTGATCAGTGGGGGCTTCCAAAATTGGGGACTGAGGGGGTTCTCCTGCTTCATTTCTTTGTTGTCACCAGAGAAAGACGCTAGACAGGTTTAGAAGGCTAGCATGAACACAAAAGCTTATGAGGCCAAGGCTGATACCTGGATTCCGAACCGAGAGCCAGCCTGCCACACTGTCTAAAAGCCTGCCCCTCAGCTTCTGGGTCCTCCCAGGCATTGCTGGATCCTGCTATCAAGGACATGGATGGAGTTTTGCTATTTACATGTTTAAAATATTAAACAGCAGAGTTCGTTTTAGTAAGGCTCTGGGCAGAAAGAAAATAAAACTGACAGCAGAGCTGTATTCCTAATTCCCCTGGAAAGGCTGTGAGGAGGAATAAAATGGTTACCAATGCTTGCTCTGGGATCAGAGTGTTCCTGATAACTGAACTGGGCAGTAAATGCAGCTTTTTATTTTTGTATGGAATATGGTGATCCCCACTGACAAGAACAGGTTGCATGTGGTTGCTGGGCTGTTGCTCGGCTGGGGTCGCACTGTAGAGTATTGTTTGGAAAGATCTCACCCAGCAAGAACAATATGGCTACCCAGTGCTTGAGGCGGAACATGGAGAGATCTGTCCCCTCATTCACATATCTCACTCATTTTTTTTTTATCTCTGTGATAAAACAAATGGATTTGCTGAATTTAACTGCTACTGGGAACTACTCTCTGTTTTAAGAAAGGTCCTTGATTGACAAATGAAGCAAGGGGCCACGTATGGTTTGCAAGCTTCTCCTATATGAGAGGAAGGGGACTGAATTTCAATTCTAATCGTAATAGTTACTTGCCACATAACCAGGGAAGGTCACTAAATCCAGTGCCTTAAAGTCATGGTGGTAAAATCTGGGTGTTGTGGGCAGCACTGTGTCCCCCACATTCACATGTTGAAGTCCTAACCCCCAGCTACCTCAGAATGCGACTGCATTTGGAGACAGTGCCTTTAAAGAGGTGATGAAGATGCAATGAGATTATTAGGACAGGGTAACTGGTGTCCTCATAAGAAGAGGAGATGAGGATACCAGCACGCAGAGAAGACCTTGCGAAGACCCTGGAAGAAGACGGCCAATCTACAGGCCAAGGAGAGAGGATTTCAGAAGAAACGAATCTTGCCGACACCCTGACCTCGGACTTCCAGCTTCCAGAACTGTGAGGAAATGAATTCCTGTTGTTTAAGCCCGTCAGCGCGAGGTACCCTGTCCTAGCAGCCCCGGCACTTCAAGGATGGGAGAAACAATGGTGGGGGGGAAAGGGGAGTTTCACGGGATTTGGAGGATTTCAGGCGTCATTTTAGCTGATAGATCTTAGGAAGGGTGGCCCGTAAATCTCAGCCCAGATGCTAATTTCACAGGGACTGGGTGGAAATCAGGTTGTATTTCTGTTGGCAAAACACCTGTAACACTGGACTTGCTCTTTAGCTTCCTGGTTTTAAGGCAGAACTGACATCTTGAACAGAGAAAATGCTGTGAAGGACCTATCTGGCCCTTCAAATAAATCTCTAGATTTCTGTTTGAGCCAATCAATCGGTTCTCCAAGGTGTCAGCTGGTAGCAGACAGATCTGTCAATACAACAGTATCGCCATCACCGGGCAGGTTGTGTTCGCAGCAGGAAGCAGGGCTCAGCAGTTACTTATATTTGGAAAATGGATAACCCGGGATTATGTGTTTCAGGAGATGAGGTTAAAGTGGGGTCAAGGGCCAGGTTAATGCTAGTACAGTTTCCACTGGAGAAGGAGAGCATGATGTATTGATTTCAGGGAAATGATATGTGTTTCTAGCCTTGCTTCCCAACCCTGCTTCTCATTTGCCCGGGGACGTTCCTTGGCAGAG
Source organism: Phoca vitulina (assembly GCF_004348235.1). Taxonomy (NCBI): domain Eukaryota; kingdom Metazoa; phylum Chordata; class Mammalia; order Carnivora; family Phocidae; genus Phoca; species Phoca vitulina. The sequence continues at coordinate 17,223,547 of NW_022589717.1, forward strand.
TCCTAACACCCTGTGCCTTCTGGAAGCACCCCTGCCAGTTCTTGCTGTGGGAAGTGCTGAATCATGAGAGTGGAGCCGGAAGAAAACGAAATAATCTGTATGTAACTGAAACACGTACAGGACTCAGTTGGGTTCGGCTTTCTTCCGCTGGTGGCCAACAGCACTCAGCTAAGCCTTCCCCATTTTGTACACTGACTTGGTCCAGTATCCCACAGGGAACTTTCTTACACTTCCCTCACTCATTCTCAGCTGAACAGGCACAAATGTTAATGTAATTCTGTGCCCCTTAATCAAATACAAGGCCCCTCCCGGAACAGTGAAATCTACAACTTGAAGGAACACTGGTTAAAGATCATCTTATACCTTTGTTTAATATTCTTTTGTTGTTGTTGTTGAATTCTCCAAGTGTTGGCTTTTCGTATCATGGGACACTGGATCCAGGGAGGAAGTATCCCTTTCTAAGTTGTTATTCCTGCTCTCTGTATTACACCTCTTCTTCTTTCTCTCAAAATGCCATTTTCCAAGTCAGTGAGCTCACATAAATCCCAAGTCTCACAACTTTTTAAGAACTATTTTCAAGTCCCGTCTCTGGGATTTAATATCTCCTACAATAACCAAAACTGGACACAGAATGGCACTAATGTTTTATATGCTATCTTAAATTTTCTATATTATTTTTTTCTTTTAACCCCCAAGCATCCTATCGGCTTTTTAAATTGCTACTGCATTCCAGACAGATATTTTCCCCAAGTTATCAGCCACAACTCTTAAATTATTTTACTATGAGTTCAGAGCCTATCAGAGATTATGAGAAGTTTAGATTATTTTTCCCAGAGTGCATTATTTTACACTTAACCAAATTAAATTTCATCTGCTTTCACACTACCCAATCCCCTAGTTTGCTTAGCTTTGCCTGAAGTGTCTCATTACAATCCTTAATTTTTTATTAGCCGTGCCAATTCAAAGCTTCCTACTTAACTCTCTGCCTTACAGCTTTTGCCCTCTACTCTCTTCACACTTTTGGAAATCAGTGGGATTTAAAAGGTGTGGAATGAAGCGCTATTTGGTAAGATTCTATGCTAAGTGGTAGGTACAAGATCCCCACGAGTTAATGACAACTTGAAGGTGAGAAACCAGAGTCAAATTCAACCTCAAGAAGTACCTTCATTCCTATGCCGAGAAAAAGCGATCCTAAAATCTTCCCCATTTCATTTGGATATTATGTTAAAAAACTCAGATAGGAATGCTAGCTAATTTTCTCGTACAGCCACCCTCTGTTCTGGCTTCCTTTGAAGCCTGTGGTGACAGTAGGGAACCTGCCAAATTCCTGCCACACTCCTGTCCCTCCCCCCTCTTCTTCATGGTGGCTTTTCTTTCGATTGAATAGAAGGTAGGATCAGTTAGCTCACTAGATGCTTTTCTGTGGGTATTTCCTGCTTTCTCTCCTCAAATGGCAAGAGAAAGATAAATATATTGCATCTTGGCCCCAGTTCTTTGCTCCTAGCTGTCTCCAATCCTTTCCCCCACAGGGCCAAAAGAAGGGATATGGGGCCTAGCAGAATGAAATCCTTCCAATTTAAAAATTAACATTAAGGATGTTACCGTGTGGAAACAACCTGGGTGTCCGTCAGTGAATGAATGGCTAAAGAAGATGTAGTATATATATATACAATGGAATATTGTTCCACTTCAAGAAAGAAGGAAATCCCGCTGTTTGCAACAACTTGGATCAAACTTCAGGGCATTATGCTAAGTGAAATAAGTCAGAGAAAGACAAATACTGCGTGATATCGCTTATATGTGGAATCTAACAAAGCTGAGCTCAGAGAAACAGAGTGGTGGTCACCAGGGGCTGGGAGGTGGGGAAACGGAGATGTTGGTTGAAAGGAACACACTTCCAGTTATAAGATTAACAAGTTCTGTGCATCTAATGAACAACATGGTGATTACAGGTAATAATATTTTAGTATATACTTGAAGGTTGCTAAGAGAGTAGATCTTAAATGTTCTCACCATAAAAAAGAAAAGGTAATTATGTGACAGGATGGGGTGTTAGCTAATGCTAGGGTGGTAATCATTTTGTAATATATGAATGTATCAAATCAACATGTTGTATTCCTTAAACTTGCAATATTCTATGTTAATTACAGTAAAGTTGGGGGGAAAAGGGAGGCCAAGAAATTAAGTTTTGGTCTGTGTGAAGTAAGTGAAAGTTTGGGTAGATCTTTTTGGGAATTTCCTTCAAAGAGGGCATCCTTCCTTCTGTTCCTGGGAGTTCTGCCTGGAACTCTGATGTGATGGCTGGTACTCTAGAAGCTATTATAGACCATGAGGGTCACAACTTAGGCATGGCAGAGTAGAGAGCTAGAAGAGGCCTGAGTTCTTGATGACTTGGTGGAGCTTGCCAGATTAGCCCTGGATTGCATACTCCTATAGTTTCTCTATGAGAAAAAAAAAAAAAAACAAAAAACTAAGCTGCTTAAGCCACTATTGCATGGGTGGGTAGGTGAAGCTGGAGGTGGGGAACCTCTGTTATTTGCAGCAGGATTTAACTTTAATCGATACAGAAAGACTTGGCTTAGGTTTATTTCAAATAACCAAGACATTTGAATGCTAGAGACTGGCCTTAGAGGGCATCAGGTACAATGCTTTTAAATACAGTCCAGTTTATTTTGTTTCTTAAATACCTACTATGTGAAAGTCATGACTAAGTGCCACAGGGGAGACAGAATGCTGTGAAATACGTTGTTGTTTTTTTTTTTCTTAAAGGATCTTTAATCACATAGCTGAAAATAATATAAGGCAGAATATGTCAAACGTCATGAGGGAGGAACTTCCAGTGTGCTGAAAAAAACACTGGGAAGGTTATAATTGATTAGGGGGCAGGGCGAGGTGCCTGGACCAGGGAAAGTTTCACAAAGGGTGCTTGAACTGAGCCTTGAAGAAGGGTAGCATTTCATAGCCAGGGTGGGCAGAGGGAAATGCAGTCAAGACAGAGGGAGCATCACGAGCGAAGAGCAGCGGAGAGCAGGGAAATCCGGTCTGTGCGTGGGAATGGCTGGGGCTCCATCCAGTGTGACCAAATGCGGAGGGTAGGAAGGTGCAGCCAGGGTAAGGCCTGGGTGGGGACTGAGAATCTGAGTCTGTAGGGTTTGGAATGTCCTGTAAAAAATGTTTATGTTAGTCTGGAAGTCCTGCGGAGCCATCAAAGTTTTCTGACCAAAAAAGTGATACATGATCATCTTTAAAAAAAAGTCTTGGAATACAGAAAATATTGGAGATCAGAGAGAACAACCAAGAGGTTAACTCCAAAGATATTTTACAAGCTCAACTAGGGCAATGTTGGTGAGTTCAGACACGAGGCGGGCATAGAAGGATCTGGATATGGGGGTTGAAGCTGACTGACCCTGAATGACTGAGAAGCTTGTGACGCTATTAACTAGATTTTGAATACGGTGAGTTTGAAGTGCTGGGGTAATAGTCTCAGAAGTCTAGCTGACTGTGGGAATGTAGGTTTGGAACATGGGACATTCAAAACTTGTTTGGAAGCTCAAGTGGAAAACTAATTACTCAAGCCTGCTCAACCGACAACTCCCTGAGGATGCTGGTCAAACAAATCTCTCGGAGGATGCTAGGAAGAGGCCGGGAGCAGGGTTTGGAGGGGCCGCCCATCTAGCCTGTACATTTGGTCGACTCCACCTAAGTGACCAGTAGGGAGAGATAACATCTACATCTGAATGAAGCGGGGTGTCGGGGTACAGAAGTCCATCTAGAAGGCACTGGTTCTGAAGTGAAGGCTGCACATGCACATCGGGAGATGAAGGAGAAAGTGAAGTGTGGGGAGAAAAGGAGAGGCAGATGGGCCTCTGGTGAGCTCACCATTTTGTTTAAGGTTTGTGGAAAAGATAGAGTGGGGAAGACAGGCCAATGACAAAGACCTAGAACAAGCAGCAGGAAGAGAATAAGAAATGCCCTTGGATGCCCAAAGCTGGAAGCTTCCAGAAGGAAGATAACTTCCTTATGAAATAGCCATGGGGCATTAGAGAGGCTCTGGGCCATGGACTCAGTAGGGCATGGTGTGGATCCCAGGTCTGCTCTTTGTGCCTAGGTGACCTCAGGAAAGTTAGGTGCGTTCTGTAAATCTCAGTTTTGTCACGTGAAGTAACAGGGCACTAAAAACACTAACTTCTTCGGGTGTGTTAAGAATTATAAAAAGCTTAGTAGGGGACCTACCCTATGGTAAGTACTCAAGGAATACAAATCAAACAAACCAATAATGATAAAGAAAGCCCTAGGAATATATTATTTCCCACCCCCCCTTTTTTCTTCATGTGTAAATAAAACCACTTTTTTAATTGTGAAAAGTATACATAACAAAATGTATCACTTTAACCATTTTTAAGTGTACAACTAAGTGGTATTACTACATTCACAAAGTTGAACCATCACAACTATTTCCATAACCTTTTCATCATGCCAAAAATCTCCATACCCATTACATCGTAACTGCCCTCTGTCACTGGTAACCACTGTTCTACTTTCTCATGAATTCACCTCTTCTAGGTCCCTCATATAAATAGAATCATACAATATTTGTCCTTTTGTGTCTGGCTTATGGAGCATAATGCGTTCATGGTTTTCATCCATATGGCAGCATGTGCAAGAATTTCATTCTTTTTAAAGGCTGAATAATATTCCATTGTATGTATATACCATATTTTGATTATCCATGAATCTGCTGATGGACGTTTGGGCTGTTATTATCTTTCGGCGATTGTGAATAATGCTGTACTTGAATAATCTTACATTAAAATCTCCTTAACCAACCAGCTTTTGACTAAGTTCCCATAGCGACATGGAGAAACTTGAAAATTTTTATCGTGTCCCTTCTTTTTCTTTGTTCTGGGAGTTCTGCAGGGAGGTTATATCATGTAAAAAGACCGTATTAACAAAAATTAAACAGAATTTTTGAATAGAAAAGTAAGTATCATGACATAAAATCAAGCTTAAATAAAAATTCAGATAGAATTTTGTTTAGGTATCTTTTTAACTCTTAATATGTACTGAATTTTAAGTTTTATCATAGAAACTTATTGTTGTATAAATCTTTAAGTTTATAAAATGTAGTTTTATCCACTGTCCTTGAAGAAAATATAAGGGGCCCTTTATCCAAACAATGTCAGTGACTTATAAAGTTATACATTTTCTCTGAAACATAATAAAAAGAAGTTTTATAATATATATAATTATTTCCTCCAGTGCACTTATTTATCTTTTAATTATCTTAATTTCAAGATGAGAGTCAAGGCAGCTTTACTTATAATACAGGGAAATGCCCCTCCTGAAGGTTAACCATCGGGCTGTTTGGCCATAAGGCACATTATTCCAAAATCAATATTATTCCAGAGCCTCGAGCGTATTTTACAGTGTTTCTAGTCCATTGTGTTCTAGCCACATGTTCTGTATCATTTCCTCCCCAACACAAGCTATTGTTAACAGCCAGCTCCCTGGCATTGTCATAGGAGAAGAAGGTGTTCCTTCCCAGAGCAGTGGCTGGGGACAGATGGACACAGCAATTACGGAGGCCCCATCTGCTAGGGAGGGCTGGATAGACTGGAAGCTCTAAACTTCTCGGCATTTGGGCCAATGCACGTTGTAGGCTGGAGAAGCATTAATGTAGGCACTGCTACATCAGTTTTGGCTGCTTTGAACAAATCAATTCAACACAGTCATTTACTGAGCACTTGTTAAGTCTCAGGCACTATGACAGGGGCCAAGCATGCAATTCTGCTCATGGAGGTGTGGCGAGAGCAGAATGAAAATGTCATCACTGTCCCATACAGAGGGCTGACACTCAGGCTCAGGTATATTAAATCTGAAAGAGACCTGAGAGCTCATCGACCCCAATTCCCCCCTTGAAAGCAAGCAAATGGTATCTTTACAAAGAGTGTATTTACAACAGTATAGATGGCTTGGGACCAGAGATGTAGGCTGATATCTCAACACCAATTCAGGCTTAAAATATTTAAGAAAGATATTTTGTTTGACATTGATATATTCATGTTCCTTATAAATTCATATGCTCCGAATTAGAAGCATTCTACAATAATACTATCTCACAACTGTAGAGAGGTTATGTGGATTAACCAAGATCACACAGCTATTCTGTTCCAGTCTGTGTTTTCAGATAAACAGCATTAAAAATGTCACGTACTTTGTGCTTTAAGCTACTCAGACACAAATAAGACTAATACAATGTCCTCAGCACCAGACAATGCCAAAAGCCCTTCTTTTTCTGATTACATGATTCTTAGACACTATTAATATTGCATTGGATGATAGAATTGTAGCTCTAGTAGAACTGATTTTCTTTAATAATGTTAATAAGGACCAGTGGGCATTATCTCACTGGTGAAATCCAGTCTCATTTAACTAAAGAAAGGATATGCATTTATTCATGTAACAGCTACCTGTTATGGTGAGTGCTCTTGAGTCATCTCTCCCTCAAGCCCATCTGGCCTAAAGAGTTATAGATTCATGGAAAAAGCACCAACCCAATCTGTTCACATCAGAGACTGGGAACAGGAAGACTCAAAGTGGCTGTGGGACCTCCCCAGCTCACAAATTCCTCTTGGGGAGCCATCACCACTGACTTTGTGGATCTGCCAGGCAAGGTATCAAGTTCTCCTCTCACCAAGGTATTTGCATATGGTCCACTGGCCAAGTGGACGCTCTTGCCCAGGTCTCTGAGTCTCCAGCAGATGGATGCAAGAATGGAAAACACTGGGAGTGGACTCAACCTAGTGGTGGCATCCTGAAAGTCTAAATACTGCTGCCTGTTAAAGAGCCTTAGCGTTGCTCTCATTCCCATGCTTTTCCAAGCATGGGTCTCCAGGGCTCTGGAATCTGTGGGCTACCTTACTAGCTTTAGCTTTTTTACATATATATATGTATGTGTATATATATATATACATATATATATACACATATATATATGTATACACACACACACATAATATTTAGAAAACATATTATATGATTATTATATTAAATATGATTATTATATTATTGAATGTAATTATATTATTAATATAAAATATTATATATGTAATATATATGACATTTTGCTAAAATTCATCTAAGTTGATTTTTACCACTTTTTAAAAAAGATTTTATTTATTTATTTGAGAGAGAGGCAGGGGGGTGGGGAGAAAGCATGAGTTGGGGAGGGGCAGAGGGAGAAGCAGGCCCCTGCTCAGGAGGGGACTTGTGTGGGACTTGATCTCAGGACCCTGGGATCATGACCTGAGCTGAAGGCAGACGCTTAACTGACTGAGCTACCCAGGCACCCCAGATTTTTACCACTTTCTACCAAAGAACCTTACACACAATCTGAGCCCAGAAATGCAGATCTTCATCTCTGGAGGGTATTACAGACTTCATCTATAATTTGTTCATGTGTTATTAGCAAGCAACTACAAGTGAGTGTTTGAATGTTCCACCTATAGTGTCTACTGGTGGCGCACAACCCCAGAAGAATATTACTATAGTTGTGCACTGAGAATACATTACTTCCCTAATTAGAACGGAAAGGATGAAAGAAATAGCACTGCACATCTTGTCTACTCACCTTTTAACATTAACCCAAACTCCGTTGTCAGGAAGTACTCATTTAGCAATGGAACTGTCCTACTACATGGCTAATCAATGTCCGTGCCTGTGACCCCCAGCCCTGTTATGATCCCAAGGTGACCTATAAATCATTATCAGAGAAATATTACATCATACTTACTTCATTTTAATGTAATGTGTATTTTGAAAATTTAGAATATTCATGTTCAATATTCTAATTACTCTAAAGAGTAACTAGAATTCCATATTTCCTTAGAATGCCAGATAACAGACAAAGCCATCACATATCCTTGGCCAAAAAATGATGCTCTACCTGGGAAGGCTCCCCTTCTCTCTGGCTTGATGTGCAGCCCCAGGAGGGACACATGTAGAATGGTGAGGAGGGGGGCCAGTCACCTAGGTTGGATCAGCAAAATCAACCTATACGACCAAAGTGGTGGTGCCTGGTGTCCTCACACCCAAGCCGACTATGCACCAAATGCCCGGGTTCCTTACTCGCCCTCCCTCTGTTCCTGGCCCTGTCTATACATCTCCTCCCAAGGCCTTAGGCATGCTGTTATTTCTAACCCTTTCCATCTCCACCTGAACAGATCCTTGACTCTATAATGTGAACCTCCATGACTTATGGAGCTGGCCTCCAGATTTTGGCCTCCGCTTGGTCTGAAAAAGCTCTCTTCCAGCTTTCAAACTGACTTCCTGTTGGAAAAACACTAGCCTCTCTGCTCCCTCTGTGGCTAAAATGCAGCTGGAGGGGGCACATCTGCATTCCATGCCGGAGGAGCACATCTATATTTGATTCTCACTGCTGGCACTGCCAACAGTCTTTGCTCCTCAGCAGCCAACATTATTCCTGTCTTCACGCTGCTTAATAGAGGGGGGTCAGGTGCCAAGAGGTTGCCTGCCCCGAAGGCTTCTTTTCTGAAGCAAGGTAGGAATTGGTGGCAGTGACACTTAGACACTCCCAAATAGCTGAAGTTTTCGAGGAAAAAAAATTATTCTGCCTCACCAATATAGTTCTCTCTCTTAGAGAGTGACTGAGATGGCAGCGATATTGCTTCTTCCCCAGGGCGCAGGAAGGGAAGCCACGTGAAGGTAGGTGAGGAGGCACAGCTGAAGTGATGGAAGATTTGCATCATACCTGTCAGGTATGTCAATAATCCATCCTGGGATTCAGGAGAGCCTGAAAAACTGTCTAACTTGAAATTTCATTAATAATACTAATAAAAAAAAAAAGGCCAACCCGACGACAGCACTCACATCATGTTGAATTTCACAGACATTTTACTGAAGGAGACAACAAGCGGTAAATTTGGAAGCCTCTTCAAATGTAGACTTCTGGCTGTTGTTTTTTAAAAACAAAAGTCTAAGGATGTCAACTACATTTGAATGCAATTGAATGGGTCATGCTTTATGTGTCATGCGTATTATACATGAAATGTTTTTGAATGCATTTTAGTGAGTGTTAAGGGTGAAATTAGAATGGTTTCAAAATCAGAGGCAATTTCCTGTTAAATTGTCAAAGCTATTTTGTTATAGGAGCTTCTGGGGAATGTTTAAGGCACCACAGTTCTTGTATTTCCTTTCACAAGAAACCGAAAAGGTGGTGGAAATAGTTGAAGTCACATTTTCTAGTAAGGAATGGACTCCACTCTTCTCCATAACATAGAGAGATTCTTGGCATCAGGTTGACGAACCTCCCTACCATGGAGATGTAGTGTCTTGAAAGCTGCAGGCTGGAAATGAGCTTCTGTCTTTTTAGCGACAGTGTTAAATGAGGTTTTAAGCTGACCCCACTTACAAAATGTTGTGGTGTTGCTGTTGGGACATAAAACACTTCTGAAGGATCCTAAATTATTCTAGGACACGGTGGTCCACCGGTGTGTTCCCACACTATGCACATAGAAATACACCCACAAATCCAAACATTCTCTCTGTTTCCCATAGGCACAGACTCCCACCTCACACACCCACCCACCCCCCACCTGACCCCATGGTAATAAGTAAAATTGTATCTTCGGCCCAGGTGTATCACATTGCCAGCATCTGGCAGGGGAAGTTTTTAAAAAATATTTTATTTATTCATTTGAGACACAGAGACAGAGAGAGAGAGAGAGAGAGCATAAGCAGGGAGAGAGGGAAAGGGAGAGGGAGAAGCAGGCTCCCCACTGAGCCAGGAGCCCAATGTGGGGCTCGATCCCAGGACCCTGGGATCATGACCTGAGCCGAAAGCAGACACTTAACCACCTGAGCCACCCAGGCACCCCTGGCAGGGGAAGTTTTAAGGAGCACATGGAAACCTCTTCCCTGAGGTTGGAAAACTAGTTTCTCTCGGGCAGGCATTGTGAGGTGAGATCTCATTAGACATGGAAATGTGGGGGCTTCATTGTTTGTTCTAGAATGCCTTTTCTATAATTTTTTTTATAAACAAAGGATAAGATCCATCTCTGACATTGAATCAGATTCGTTACGCATTATAATCCTTGGCTTACAGACATGATGGACTATTATGAGGCTTTAGGAACTGCTGATATCTGCTTGGGTTTTCGAGGGAGAAAAAACTTTGAAAAAAGAAGATATTTTATGCTTCATGTGCCTGACAAGGGTGTGTGGGGCCAATTTACAGCAGGGGCTTAATATATTTTTGATGAAAATTGCTGCAATGTGGCACACAGATTAAAGAGAAAACAGCTATTTTGTAATGACAGCGGTAGATTTTGAAATGAAGCCCAGCTGGTACAAAAATCTTACATGGATTTTAAGAGACGCTACCCCCTTCCCATGCTTTTCAGTGCCAGTTAAAAGTCCTCCAGGCAGGAGTACCCTATCAGAGTTTTCTGTGGGCATGAACTCCACGGCTCCTTTAGAAGAATTGGTCCATTATAATGGAAAATCAAGTTATAGGACTGTGTTAAAAAACAAAAAAACCAACAAACATGGACTTGCACTGGCCATGGTTTTGCTCACTCTTCCAGCAGCTGTAGTAGACACCTAATATGAGATAATGAGCAGAGGCTACTTCTGTCCTTCTCCAGTAGTAACTGTAAAAAGGTTATGATATATAGGCTTTAAGGTGATCACAAATCAAAAGAGAAAGGAATGGACTCCACTCTTTTCTCCATAACAGAGAGAGATTCTTGGCATCAGGTTTACAAACCTCCCTACCACAGAGATGTGGTATTCACCAAAATTCACCAAAGCCAACCATAATGCTTGAGAGACAGCAAGCATGAATGGATGAATGAATGAATGAACAAATGAGTGAATGAACGGTGATTAGCACAAAGACTCAGTAGTTAGGTTTTCTGGATCTTATTTTACACTCGAGCACTGGACTGGGAGTCAGAGAACCTTAGGATGATTATCGAATTTCCCTTAAACTCAGTTTCTTCATCTGTAAAATGGGTCTGATAATCCACAGGACTGTTGAGATGCCTAAAAGTGATAATGTCAAAGTGCCTGGCACAGTGCAGGTGCTTCATATTTTATTGAAACTGTAGATTTCAACTTGTTTTTGTAACAGAAGAGAATAATATATATGCCATGTGAAACTTCACAGTTTTATACTTTACTTCCTACTTATAAAGTTAGCATTATTTTAAAGCAGTGAAAAACATAATAGATACATAAACACGTTGATATTTAACTAATTAGAATCTGGCTAAGGGGTGGTCCCGGCCAGCTGAGGCGATGAACAAGTCAGTAGGTTCATGCTGTGGGACATGGTGGGGCTTTGGAGTCGGGAGAGTGTGGTGAGAGGCCAAGGTTAGGATCACTTACAATCTAACAATATCAGGTGGCACTGACTAGATAAACCTAGAAAGTGACATGGGACAGCTGACCCAGTTTCTGCCAAGTCAAGGGCATGTAAAACAGAGGTGAGGCGATATACTGCTCCAGATTAAAGGAGACAGAATCCAAGCACCAAATCCTTGGTGGAAATCCTCCCATTCTCAGTAGTGAGGGGTTGCTGGCTAGTTGGTGACCACCCAGAGAGGCAGAGGTCAAATTCAGGTGTAGTTGGAGTTTGCTTTAAAAATACTTCAGCAAAAGGTGGGGCGCCTGGGTGGCTTAGTCAGTTAAGTGTCTGACTCTTGATTTCAGTTCAGGTCTTGATCTCGGGGTCATGAGTTCAAGCCCTGCTTCGGGCTCCACACTGGGCATGGAGCCTACTTATAAATAAATAAAATTAAAATACTTCAGCAAGAGGAAAAAAAAAAAAACAATAAATGAAATAAACATGCCTCCCCTCCAAAAAAGAGACTTAAAGATGTAACACCTAAATGCAATAGGTGGACTTTGTTTGGATCATGATCAACCATAAAACCAATCATAATGGACATTTTGAGGCCATGTTAATATAGACTAAACAATTACTAATAACCTAAGTATGATAACAACATTGTGTTTACATAAGAAAATATCCGTATTTTAGACCTGAATACATACATATATATATATATATATATATATATATACACACACACACAAAATGTAGGGGTAAAATGACCTGAGGCCTAGAACTTGCTTTAAAAAACTTCAGGTTTAAAAAAAAAAAAAGGTGGGAGGGATTGATTGAGGAAGTGTGGCGATACCTTGATAAGTGAATTTGGGTGGTATGTATATGGGAGTTCATTATAGTAGTTCCTTACCATTTGCTTAAAGTTTTTCGTAATGAAATAAGAACAAAATAATTTACTCTTTCTGAGATTTGGTGCCAAAGGTTTAAAATCAGTGATATGCCTTAGGGTGAGTCATATGAAATAGCCATTTTTGTGGATCAAAACAAGTTGAATGTCAGCAACTTAATATGCTTCAATCCAATCCGACCCAAAGATGCTCCACGTGCCTTTCATTTTTGACATTCTATCCATAATCCTAGGCAAAGCCAAACTCTGAACACAGCTCCATGTCCAAAGTTGTTGGGACAATACTCTACAGGGATGGGTGCAAGGACTTAAGACAGTTGACGAGCCACCTTCAATAACTCCTTCTCATATAACTGTAGTGCATTTGTCCAAATTGAAAGGCAAGGGTCCCAACTAGACCTGGAATGTAGCTTTAGAATTTTCCTCAGTTCTGTCACATGAAAAGTAGTTATCCATCACCAGGAACCTTTGCATCTACCTTTAAAATGGGGATATCAATGCTACTTTTCTCACAAATTAGTTCAAGTTAAAGTGAATTTTTAAGAGGTTCACTTTTTAAATTTTCTTTTGAACCTCTCTAAAATATGAAATGCAAAGTGTGAAATATAAGTAAAATCCCCCCAAATTTCCTTGCCTTTGGTAGCCCTCATCTTACTTCCTATAAAGTACAATGGAAAGATAAACACAAAAGTCGGAGCTGTTACCTGCCTTGACATTTTTATGGTCAAACCCACCAATCACTGGTCACAATGTGCTTTCCTGATGTGATCTACCCCAGGATTCTTCCTAATACAAGTATAGCATGGCTCAGTCTATGAGGTAAGACAGATCAGGGCCAATCCCATAAAAATATGCTTCCTCCAAGAGTGGACATAGAAACCCTCTGAGACTGACATGCTGCCAGTTTCTAAATTTAATCCAGGGCCTCACCTCCAAAAGTAAAGAAAATAACAAAACTGCTTTTGGTATTGTACTTTAAAATAGGGAAGGTTATCCAATTTAACAGGATGTATAAGCAGTTCCTTTTAAATCCTGATCCTCTACCAGGACCATTTGTGACCTTCACCCATTACATTTTATAATTTTAAATATCCCCACAAGTTTATCTCTTTATCTGAACTGGGCAGATTAGAAGCAGCTGAATCTGTTGGTCTATAAGTAATTAGTTTAGGCAGTTAAAGAAGCCTAAACTTATGGGTAAGGTTTTGAGTTTCTTTCCAGAGCTTTCTTCTCTGTCCCATGGTTAATAAGAGCATTCCAACCCCAGCCAGCCTTGCTGTAACCCCTGCTCACCCTAGGTTCAAAGACTGGGTGAGAATATTGAAAAGCATGAGGTGAGTAGGTGACTAGGGCAATTTTTTGTGTGTAAAGTACTACCCAGAACGAAATGACCAACTTCTAAAATGAATCACTCCTATGAGTTATAACCATTTCTGTTTGTTTGGGATCAACAGTCCTTCAAGCGATTCTTGCAAAGAAAAACATCCCAACACTGTATATCAACCCAATGCTACAAATTGTCTAATGATAAAGGTGGCTGTTCCACTGTCAAGGTTGAAGCAACTGAACTCAGAAAATAACTAGACAAATGTTCACGGATACAGTGTGCGCGTGCGCGCATGTTAAGGAAAAATAGACGGTTAATTTAAACCACAGGCAGTGGGGAGGAAACTCAAAAATCCAAGGAAGGCACTTAACTAAGCTCTTTCTGTCCTCATAAGACAGGGCAGATCAGGTTCATGTAAGGAAAGTAGGAAGGAAGCTTGTAAACCAGAAACAGGATGAGACTGGGACACAGAAAGGGAGGGAAGGGGTTTGAGGCCCCTCTTGGCCCCCAGGTTAAAGTGATCTGTTTCTTCTGTTCTGTAGAAATTAAAGACTGGACTTTTGAATCGAGCAGTGCCCCGCTCCATCGAGGACAAAGCACAGCTACAGCTGATTTCAATTGTGGTCCTTTACAGTTATTTTTTCAGAGGGCGGGCTCCCCGTAAGCCCCGTGACTCATATTTAAACAGAAGCAAATGCACTTTAATATTTACCCTCTCAAGTTTCAGAAGAAATAAAGGAAATAGGAGAAAAAAGGGACTATGAGACCAAATATTTATAATATCAAGAAAAAAATGTACATTTTTTTGTATGAAACGTAACTGCACTGTGAAAGACTGTCTATTCTTCCATCATACTAAAGAATATATATTATTATAGTATTAAGTCTATGACAAAAATTATTTTCATTTCAGAAAAGAGTAGCCAGGTTGTTTTTTTTTTTTCAGACCTTAACAGCATACATTTTTTTTTTTTAATGTTACACGCACCACCCAATATAAATATTCTTAAATGTTTTCCTGTGAAGGTTGATGAGTGCAGTGATTTAGGAGTCGTTAGAACTGGAAGAAGGCCATGTCTCTGTCTAGATTTGCTTCATGATTACCTGTCCCATCTTCCTTGAGAAGGCAGAGAGTCCCATGGAAGACTCTGTGTGTGGTCTCAGCAAAGCAAATTTACAAAGATGTTGCCTTTCTAGGCTATAAACTCCTGTGTATGGGGCTGTCTTGAATACCTGTGTACTTAGTAATTACCTGGATGATGAGAATAAATAAAGATGAAAAACAGTGGAATAAATAACTCACTAAAAATGATAAAATTTCTGTTTTCAAAGTTGTACGGAGGGGAAAGAGATTTTAAAAAGGTGAAAAGAGAGAGTACCGCGAAGCTTCAGTTGTCAGAGGGCCCTTACCCACGAGGAAGGCCTTCTTCCTAGGAAGACTGCACGCACAAGACACAACAGAAAGAATCAGAAAGGCCTCTGATTTGTTTTCATTTGAAAACTCAAAGTCAGCTTTCATTTTTGAAAGGAATGAAAGATAATGACTCAAAATACGCAGACTAGTTTTACAAACAGCCATTTGCCCAAAATGAATAATAATTTTGGATGATGAGTTGTAAACAACACTGATTTCATTTATTTTGCAACTAGTAATCCTGTTGAGGAGAGACAGGGCTGGCAAATTGTTTGAGTTATCTGCAATGTTTTTGGCCCTTATTTGGAAAGTTGGAGGAAATCCTGGCAGAGAGAAAAAAAAAAATAAAATGACATTTTGATACTTGTAAAGAGCTCTATCCAGGTAGGGAGATTTTTCGGTGATCTGGTCTGGTGCTTGTTGGGCTTCAGATGTGCCTGGGCTTGGCTGATGGATCAAGCTGGAATCTGCTTAGTTCTTGGAAATAACCAGGTTTTAAAGGGTCCCTAAAAGCCCACTATGGGATAGGACAGTTTCAGTGGCAAAGGTGGCCTTTAGCACAGGGTTATGATCATCATCAGACCTTTTCCTAAGAGGGCATTGAGTGCTTTCCCAAGGAGAGGCATGGCTCCCAAAGAGAGTTGGCAGATAAAATATAGGACACTCAGTTAAATCTGAATTTTAGATCAACAATGTATACGAACACATCTACACACATATTAAAAAAAATTATTGTTATTCATCTGAAATTCAAATTTAACTGGGCTTTCTGTTGTTTGTTTTCTAAAATCTGACAACCGTACTCCCAAGCTAAGGGAATTCACCACAGGGGAGGGTCGGGCTGCATTGCCCGTGTGGGTGATAAAGACCTGAGGCAGGAGTGGGGGCAGGGGAAGGAAAGAGAAGCAGCATACACCGTGGGCTCAGAAACCCAGGGCTTTTTTCCCACCAAAAGGAAGGCCATAACAGGTATGCCCTAGTGAGGATGGCAAAACTGAGGATGGATTTTAGACTGAAATCAGCATCCAAGGGAGGCCCAAATGTAAGGCAGCAGGAACAGGGTACGTGTGTACCCACGTGGGCATGCATGTCTGTTCATGTCTGCTTCTTTGGAAATTCCAGACAGCAACGATGGCTTAGCATCAGCAGCAGAGCGAATATCTAAGGTGGGAAAGTTGTTCAGTGAGAAGAAAAGATGTTCAACAGGAGTATAGTCTTGTCAAGAGTTCATTCCCAAATACAGGGCAGGTGGCAGCAAGTCTAGGCTCCCCAGATGCCCAAGAGACCTTGACAGAAGGTGGCCAGAGAGACAGACTGCCCCTTCAGGATGAGGTTGGGTGTGTGGTCCAGGGCGTTGCGGTTGGGTTATTTCTACACACCAATGCTCTCTTTTGCTGTAGAGTTTCCATCCTAGGGCTCAGATCAGCATCAGAGCACTTCCAAATCCCAATTCCTAGTTCTGGGGAGCTCTGACCCTTCAGCTCTGCTGCAATCCAGTTGGTCCTGGTTGGGGTAGGTAGGGCGCAGGATGGAGAGAATGAGGATGTCCTGTAGCTGGGGACATTTGTTATGAGCTGGCTGGTCTTGAAGCTGACTAGAACCTCCTCCTGGAAATGAGTATACACCTTCTAATGTGCATTTCTCCTGTGAGTGCCTGGCAGAGCTGGGTAGGTGTCTGTCACTGGGCCCCTTTCTCTCTCTCCTTGGTTCCTCATCTCTTCTATCCAGGGGTTTCTGCTGAGTTTGTTCACTGTTTGTTTTCCCACGAACAACTCACTTCTTTTTGCCTTCTGCTGTGCCTGTCTTCCTTGCATTACCTTAGCTTTGGCTTCCTGTTTTACCTTTTGTTTATTCATTCTCTGGATACTTTTCTACATTTCCCTCTATCCACTATATTGGAATAATACAAATTGCCAAAGAAATACACCATCATTATATTCTCTTAAAAAATCAAATTGAATAGAATTGTTTGTTACAGGCCCAGAGTCTTCCAGGTATGGGTATCAGAGGAAAGGGGTCAAGTCCTGGCCGTGCTGATGGTAAGTGTGGGCTTCCGAACCACTCCCTCCTTCATTTTAAAAAATGAGGATAATCATTTCTTCTAAATAGGGCTGTTGAAAAGGTTAAATAAAAGGTATATTTACACATTAAATATGATGTTGTAAAACTGCTTTGGAAACTGAGTAGCACTTTTCAAATATAAGTATTATTACTTAAATGACAAAAAATGTCTTAATGCTTAATTGTACTCTATAGCAAATAGTGTGAAATGAACATGTTATGGTGTTTAGAAATTATACAACTACTCTTCTTCATACATGCTCCCCTCCCAAATACCCAGATTAGTGGTTCTTCCAAGATGCTTCCTATGAACAGGTGAACTCCTGTAAAGTTTTAGGACCAGTTTAAAATGCAGCGCTGGCAGACACAGGTTTTAAAAAAACTTTTTTTTTTTTTTTAAACCACAGTTTACCATAATCCTTCAAACGTAATAGCTTACCATGATTTGGAAAAAGTAAAGATTTTATAAAGCAAAACAAAACAAAAACCGGAACCCCTACGATGAAGTTCTAAGAGTTATCTGTTCTTTCTCCGAGGCGTATCATCATAAAGAGCATTTCTCTCAGCAGGTGTTTGGGAGATGTGTAAGTTAATGACCTTGTCTGCTATCAAAGCAGTGGAGAGGGCAGTTAGCACAGGGGGCTGGCCCCGGTGCAAGCTGAGATGTTTGGTGGATACAAGGTGGCAGCTGAAAGCTGTTCATGCTACCACATTCTTCCACGGTACTTCTTCATCTGTAAGTCCCCCAGAGCCATGATGAAAACAATAACTACCACTCCCCAGCACTTGAGAGTTTATAAAGTACTTAGGTATATATATATACATATACACATTGTTTCATTATATCCTCATTAAAACTGTATGAAATAGGTCGTAACTCCTGCAACTCAATTTCATAGAAGAGGAAACTGAGGCCAGAGTTGAACAGCTTGTTCAGGGTGATACAACTAGTGAGTCCAGAGCCAAATCTCAATTTGGGGCCTTAGTTCCAAATTCCACACTAAGTTCCAAAACCTAGTTCACATGGTGCATGCACATCGGGTGTACAGGGATATGACAGAACCTTCCTACGTGTGTGCAAAAAGGTATCACTGAAAAAGCTGAAGATCAGGAGGCCCAATTTCCTGCCTTGGCCCTGCCCCAGAAGGGCTCTGTGCCCAAGAGCATGTCTCCTCAACAACTTGGTCCCCACCCCCCTTTTTAAAATCTCATCTGATCAGTGACAGACTTGGAGTAGCCCAGTCATTCTCAACTTTTTTTAGGGTCTTAACAGTTGGCAAGCACATAAAATTCAGCCACAGCCTCTCCCCACAGAAAAATACACACATGAAAATACACACACAAACACAATCTCACTAACAACTTCAGGGCATTCACGGATCCCAGCAAGACAAGATAACTTCGGGGGCACCTGGCTGGTTCAGTCGGTAGAGCATGTGACTCTTGATCTCGGGGTCGTGAGTTCGAGCCCCATGTTAGGTACAGAGATTACTTAAAAAAAGACTAGATGACTTTGGCTAGCTCTTTTTAAGGTCTAAAAGCTCTAAAATTCTATAATACATTCCCTTTCTATAAACATGTTAGTTTATATATGCATATAGTCTCATTTGCATGTGTAAATTTAAGTATTACTATACTAAAATATCTACTTTTATACTGGAAAAATGTGTGTTTTTAGAAATCAAAAGAAAAGTTTCACTGAGGTAAAACCTGAGATACGACTTGGAGAGAAGTATGACTGAGAAGTAGGGAATAATGTATCTAGAACACTGCCATTTAGTAAAGACAAATAGCAATGTGTTTAAAAATGGATTTACTATAGACACGAAATTCATTTATTTCTCACTTAGTCAAAGAGTGGTATATTATTAAGGTTAGTCACTGATGGTAATATACAAATAGCAGTTGGATATTTCTTGTCTGAGAAATAATACCTTAAAATGGGTTAATTTAATCCAATTAGTTTTCAGATGGAAATTATTTAATTACTAATGACTTCTAGCTTGTCAGGTTCTGTTGGGTTTTCTCATAGTCTAACCTCAATTTAGCTAATCAGGACCCTCCTTTTAAAAATGCCACTTTGTGATGATTTCAGAAACAGAAATAATTAAACACTTGAGTTACCCAGAAATAACCTTAATAAGAAATGAATAGGAACTATATGAAGAAAATTAGAGAATCATAAAAGAAGACTTGAATGAATGGAGATAAATTTCATACTCCTGAATGGGAAGACTATACACTGTAAAGAAGTCAATTCTTCCCAAATCATTCTATAGATTTAGTGTAATTCAAATCAACATTCCAGAGGGATTAGTTTATAAATTTAATGAAATGTTTTATAGTCATTCTGGAAAAATAAACTGGGAGGAAGAGCGAATGCAGCTAAAGACAAGCAATGTGAACCGTGCAAAGTTACTATAAAGCCAGAGTAATTTAAAATTGTGCTATTGATGTAAGAATTGATGGGTCAATGGAAGGGAAATGATAGTCTAAAAAGACATCTTAAGAATTCGTTGTGTGTTAAAAATAGAGAGAAAGGAAGGATTATTAAATAAATAGACAAGAATTGAGAGAAAAATTTGAAGATAAATCTGCCCCTCACAACTATACCAAAATAGATTTTCTGAAAAGCATAAAATTAACTGTAAAAAAATGAACTCCAAAAACATTTAAAAAGTCAATATTTAATGATTTTCACATAAAGTCTTTCTAAGTATAAAATAACAAAATAACTGGAATTGATAAGAGAAGAGGTTAATAGTTTTCATTACATAAAAATGTTAAAATTGCATATAAAAAAGCCTTAAAAATTAAGAGGTAGATTAAAAACTGGGATAAAATATTTGCAAAAAATGCAAATTTTAATATGTAAATTTTTAAAAAGAAGAAATATCCCATTCTAAAAGTGGAGAATGGGCATGAATAGAAGACAGTTCATGAATGAAAAATACAATTGAGACAATAATTCTTTTTTTAAAAGATTTATTTATTTATTTATTTGAGAGAGAGAGAGAGCGCGTGCGCGAGTGTGCATGAACAGGGGGTGGGGGAGGGCGGGGGTGGGGGAGGGACAGAGGGAAAGGATCTCAAGCAGACTCCCCACTAATCCCACAACCCCAGATCACGACCTGAGCTTAAACCAAGTCAGGTGCTTAACCCACTGAGCCACCCAGGCACCCTTAGCCAATAATTCTTAACAAAGATGTTCAATCTCACTAATGATCATACAATGCAAATTAAAATGGCAAAATACATATTTTCTACTATTATATTGTTAAAAATTTTTTAAGTTCATGGGCACCTGGATGGCTCAGTCAGTTGAGCGACCCACTCTTGGTTTCAGCTCAGGTGGTCATCTCGACATCTTGAGATCTGGAATCATGGAGTCTACTGGAGATTCTCTCCCTTTCCCTCTCTATCCGCCTCTGCTCCTATCCCTGCCTGCAGTGTGCACTCTTTCTCTCTCTCAAAGAAATAAATAAAATCTTAAAAAATTTTTTTTAAGTTCGTAATTCTTAAAGCTGGAAAGGGTATGGAGAGAGAGCTCACCCAAATGGTGAGTATAAATTGATAAAATCTTTCTGAAAACCAATTATACAGCCCATGTCAAGATCTAGAGAATTGTTAATAACTTCTAACCCAGAAATCCCTCTTCTACGAATCTATACTATAACAGTAATCAGAAATTCCACTGAAGATTTGTTTACAAGGATGTTCATAAACAAAAAAAGGTAAACAACTAAAATGTTCAACAATTGAGGACAGATTAAATTTTAAATAATTTATGGTATAGTCATACCAGGGGAAATTATGCAGGCATTAAAAATCATGTTTTATAAATAATGTTTAATGACAAAAAATTCTCAATAAAATGATAAGTGAAAAAAGTAAGACACAAAACCAAATGCTGCATGACTTAAGGCTCTATATATCAAAGCCTTATATTAGTCTTACATGCATAGAAATGACTAGAATGAATTGCTTCAAATGATATTGAAGAGATCATCTTGGATGGCACGATTATGCACGATTTAAAAAACGTGTTTATTTTTAAAACATTTCTGAGATAAGCATATTTTTTGCATTATAATATAATGTAAAAAGTAATTCGCTGAAATTCATCACGATAATTTAGAGAGATAATATATGCTCAATGGCAAATGAAACTAGATGCTTCATCACCTGGCTTCCATACCTGTTTCTGTTTTCTCTATGACCCTGAACAAGTCACTTAACTTTCTCTAAGCTTCGGTTTCTTCAGCTTAAAAATAGCGACTGACAAGACCTCCCATATGGAAAGCTGCTTTGCAAACTGTAAACGATCATACAAATATAAGCTATTATCATTGTGTGTGTGTGGGGGGAGCTGAATTTAGAACCACAACCTAAACAGACCTTCTAAATTAAAGCAAAAATGTACTAACCCATATCTGTAGAAGCCTTGATCCTAGAAATCTTAAAATACATGTACTTGTTTCAAGGAACCATCTTTGGTCCATGTACAAACATATGCTGATCTGTAATGACTGGCTTGGTAGCCCAAAGAGGAAGGATTAATTACTTCTAGAGTGATGGCGGAAACAGGTAAGAGAAAGATCCAACCCAGGATGGGCTGAGCTCAGACTCCGCAGGATACTCCAAATGAGCATACACATACCCCAAACATCCTGCGCCTTTGTGGCAGAGGTGACTTGGGGAGAACGCACCTGGCGTTATGTCTGGAGTACACCAGGTGGAGCATAACTCTTTGCCGCCACCTCACTCTCCTTTTGAAGTTAGAAAGTTGGTGTCAAATAAATTGCAAAATAAATAAACAAGGTTGATTTTACCAGTAGCTTGACAAAGGTGAAATGGGCTCTGCGCAGATGGGGATATACCACATAAATGGCACCTTCCAAGTCTGATATTTCTTCTTATCAAACAAAACAAATGACTGTGAATTCTAGCTTGGCAGGTTCCACATTTGTGGTAAGGGCAGACAGCTCTGACTCACAGCTAGGGCTAGTTGGCAGGACTGAAGGTGGCACTGGGAAACGCCCACTTTTCCACTCATGTCTAGCTTTTTTCCCCTCACTTCCTCTTCTCTATCCATGGTCATAATGCTGAGGAGAGTTATAACTTAGGGTGTGGGGAGAGGGGCAAGGCATTCATCTGTCACAGAAGCTCCGCAATTTTCCTGGCTTTTCAAGCTGTGCTCATAACACAACACTGAACTCTACTCATCCATCATTCATTCATCCATCTATCCATTCACGTATTCATTCATCCATCCATTCAGTCTTCAAACAGCTATGTGTGCCTACAGAAGCCCCCGCCACCCCCATCTCTGGTGGCCTCAATATTTTCAATGAACGTACACCAGGGTACAAGTGAAGGGTGTGCAGCCCCGGCCTGTGCCAGCCGCTGCAGGCACCACACCACTTCCAAGCCCTGTTATTTGATTATCACCATCTTTATTGGCCACAGAGGGGAAGGGATATTATAGCTTTGTGGCTTTTGAGAGTTCGGTCCTTAGTGAACTGCCAAGCCTCAGCAGCAGCTCCCAGATCACAGTGTGGGGGATTTTTATGACCACATCTCAGCTCTCACCAGAAAAGGCAAAAAGGAGGAAGCAGGTGACACATCATAGAATACACAGCAATGGATAAGCCTAACAAAGCCAAATCATAACCATCCCCCTCTTACCTTTGTGTTCTCTCCCTCCCACTTTTCCTGTCAACCCTCCCCAGAACCCCTCCCAAACTGTACTCCAGAAGAATTTAAATTGGCTCAAGCTCAAAGAGAAGGAAACATAAAACTGACTATTCATTATTCTGTGCCATGCTCTTTTTTTTTTAAATATGGCTCACCGAGCCCACCCCAGTGTGAGCAACTCCTGAGAAGAGGGGGTGTACATGTGGGTGCACGTGCATGTGTGTGGGACAAGCCAGAGGCGATGGCACTGTGTGTGTGTGTGTGGGGGGGGGGAGAGTGTCGGTGTGTGATTCCCCCCCTCTAACTGCGGAGCCTGAGAGGCACTCCTCTCTCAGAGCAATTACTACAAATGATTTATGTGGCCAGTCAAGAGGGCCTGCCAGGGTTCTTATTTCATCTCCAGAAAAAGGAACTCTGCTGGAATGTTATCAGGGAGTTTGGGATTAAACTGACAGCTGCCTTTTGTTTTCCCTGTGAAAGAGCTTCTCCTTTGGACTGTGGCATTTGGTTCCTACGCAGAGAGCCAGCACTCAATGTAGGCAAAGACCAGCTAGAGAAGGGCCACAAAGGAAAGAAAACATTTGTAAATGGGAGAGGTTTCTTTCTTTTCCCTTCTGTTTTTCTCTTAAGGGGATGTGCTCCTGGTTGCTGGTTTTAGAAGGCAGCATGGCTCATGCGAGATTGGAATATTGGTTTTTGTTTTTTTCACTGTAACAGAAACAGCCACAACACCAAACCTCTCCCCTCTGTTACCAGAGCTCATTTAGCTGGAGAGAGGAAAACAAAGGTGCCTTCCAATTTAGATTGTTAAATGTGACCCTGGTCCCTGTCCCCTGTTAGACTGTGCGCATGGGTACATGTTAGGTCACAGGGCACGGGGTGTGAAACAAGGCAGGGCACAAGGCACTCCGTCGCACATACAGACAAGAAAATTCCGTGGACATAAAAACACAGAAACCATATGTGTTTTCACCCTCTGACACCCCAACTCTAATAGACCATTGCAGTTTTCATAAATCCTCAGTTGTGGCCTGGCTGGCCACAACCCTCCCCTCACATTAGCTTCCCCACCTCCTTGACCCAACCTGGTTTATAAGGGCTTCACACAGCTTTGCTTTGTGTGGAGGGAGCAAAGGGGCAGTCAGTCACTGGGGCTGATTAAAGAAACACACACACACACACACACACACACACAAAATGATGGTGCAGTGACTGCATAATAAAGCTTTGTAGATAAATAATAGTAAATACAAATTAAAGAAGCTCTCAAAAGATCAAGGCAAGAGTGTGGTAAAAAGAGGTTGGTGGGTGGGATAGCTATAAAGGCAAGGGATATAAAGGAAGATTAAGGGTTATAATAAAATACATGGACTGTAAAATCATCTTTATAGTCATATTCTCTGTCTTATACTCAGACATTCTCATATTCAGTATATTTTTTGACTTGTGATTCCCAAATCTCATTTTCACTAATGTTCTGCCAATAGGTGCTGTATAAAGCTCAAAACAAACTTAATTTTTAACAAGTAATATACATCTGTGGTCTTCACAGCATATGCTGACACTGCGGTGTGTTCAGAAAGCAGACCGATAAGGGATCACGGGAAGGGAAGCAACATTTATGGAGGGCATATTATGTGTCTGCTAAGATGCTATATGCCTTATAAACGTTTTCTCCTTTATTTCTCATTGCAACTCTGTGAGGTAGGTGTTTTTATTCTCATCATACAAATAAAGTTACAGATGCCAAGTGAGACTAAACAACTTGCTCAAGGACGTACACCTAGTGTGGCAGGCACTATTAGCTGTCTAGTGAATACTCCTCTTCCTTAACTCATTAGAGTCCTGATTGTATTTGAGGAGGAATTCCCAGCCTCCCTTGCAGCTAGAAGTAGCCATGTAACACAGTTCTGGCCAGTGAGATGCATGTGAAGTATGCTGGGAATCTGTGATTGGCTCTCTCT
This sequence comes from Phoca vitulina, assembly GCF_004348235.1. NCBI lineage: Eukaryota > Metazoa > Chordata > Mammalia > Carnivora > Phocidae > Phoca > Phoca vitulina. The sequence continues at coordinate 17,248,288 of NW_022589717.1, forward strand.
CTCTCGCTCTCTCTCTGCCCCCTCTCCTTGTCCCCTTTTTCTTTTTCCTGGAGCCAGAAGTGCAGATGTTAGGCCGGTGGTGGAGACACTACCTTAGGACCTTGAGAAGATAATAAATATGAGGATGAAAGCCACAGATGAGGGAAAAAGAAAGGAGGTGGGAAGTACCTGACATCATAGATCAGTTGCATTTCCTCTCACTTACCTATCTCTGGCTTATTACATGACGAAAATGAAACATATTTTTTATTATCTAATGTTTTTTATATAGACAATTGACATCTTATTAAGGGGTAGAGCTGGAACTGAAGCCTAAATCAAATATACCTAAGGACCTAGGTCATAACATGATACTTAATATGTTACCATATTATGATATACTGTGTTTCAGAGTGCCCACAGTCTAGAAAAGCCTTAGACAAAGGGATGAGTACAGTCTAATTTCTTCAGCTCATACTGAGACTCATAGCTTAGGTAGTTCTAGTTCCTTGGGCTGTTATGGAGTTTGGGGCTGGATCTCAGTCCAGAATCCAGGGAATTGGTTGGTTCTGGTCTTCTGTGAGTTTTAGACTACTTACTAGTAAACCAGGAGAATCTGACTTTATTACTTGGGATAGCTCTAGGTCACACTGCATTTCTTTCTTTTTTTTTTTAAGAGTTATTTTTTTTTAAAGATTTTATTTGTTTATTTGAGAGAGAGAGGGAGAGAGAGAGAGTGCACAAGCAGGGGGAGCAGGAGAGGAAGAGGCAGGCTCCCCACTGAGCAGGGACCCCGATGCAGGGCTCGATCCCAGGACCCCAGGATCATGACCTGAGCTGAAAGCAGACACTTAACCACTGAGCCACCCAGGCACCCCAATCACACTGCATTTCTTAAGGGTATTCTGATGCAGACCCACATCACTATGGCAGCCCCAAATGGAAATATTCCAAGATGAGCTACTTGCCAAGTAACCCAGACAGTTTTATTTTGATGCATAGAGAAACAGTGTATCCTTTAGAAACAAAGGGTTGGTTCACAAATTGCAGTTAAGCATGGCAGATTGAATACATGTTTATCTCCACTCCTTTTCTACCTTACCTCCTTATCCTCCACAAAAATGACAAAAAAAAAAAAAGAGATTTTTTTTTTTTAAAGAAAAAAACAAAGCTCTACATAGAGAGGATAGGAAAGGAGCCAAAAGCAGATATGAGATGTCAACATAATTATGGAAACTGGAAAGCTGATGAATGAGTGGTAGCTAATTTAGCAGAGCAGAAAAAGCTGAAATCTGAAGTTTCAATGGGGAAAAGCCAAGGAGAAGGGAACCAATGTATGTTAAGAACCTTAAAAAGCTCAGGGATGTACACTCTGTGTGGCAGACACTATTGGAGGCATCAGATACCTCTGATGATAGGGTGTAGACGGGGCTAAAAAACAGGAGTGTTGGTTGAAAGTCTGTATAAGAAGGGTTAGACACTGAGACCCTTCTGTGCATGGCCATACCACTCTGCTTCCTCCTCCCTGAAAGGGTTGGTGGTTTCCTTTTTCAAGAAGTGGAAGCAGAGGGACTTGGCATATGGACGCAAAGCACAGCTGAAGGCTGGGGGGCGGGGGGGGAGGTTTGCTATACTGGCAACAGGGGAATTAAGTGGAAATCTACAGGTCAGTAGTGAGATAACCTTCCTCCACTCCAAACCTTTCTTCCACTTAGCTTCAAGAACGCTGGCAACCAGTCTTATATCTCCTAAACAGAAGATCAGTAGGTTCCTCCCCAGGGAAATTAACCAGTCTATGAGAAATGACTAACAGATTTTGGATGCCCCATGGCTGGGTTCCAGGCCAATCACCACCACTTGGAAGTCCTCACATATAAACACAGGACTCCCAGTTACACTGTTAATATCTTCCTCTTAACAATGAATGTATAGGTATGAGGAAAGCCTCTAACACAAGATGCAGAGTCCAAACAAATAGAAAAGAGAAAACAGAGGAAATAAAGGCAACAGGAGAATGGTTTAAAAAAATCATTAATATCAGAAAAAATGAATTAACTATAAATTATGAACAGGATGGTATATAAATATTTTAAAGGCAAAAATAAAACTTTTATAAATTAAAAACACGGTAGTAGAAATAATGTCAAAGGTTGTCAAACTAAAGTAGAAATAATGTCAAACTAAATAATGTTAAGAAATCTTTAGAAAAGTAGAACAAAAATCAAAGAGATGGAAAAATAGAAGAGAATAAGATAAGAAAAATGGGGGAATCAGTCCAGAAGGTATAGTATCCAAATAACATGAGTTCCAGAGAGAGAGAGACGAGAAAACAAAGTGGAGGAAATTATCGATGAAATCACATAAGAAAATTTCCCACAACTGAAGGACATGAACTTCTATATTGAAAAGGCCTAGAAAATTCCCTGAGCAATGAATACAAAAGGGACCACACTAGGATACATCATTGTGAAATTTCAGAAAGCCAAGAATTAAAAAAAAGACCCTCAAAGTTTCCCAAGGGTGGGAATTAGAAGAGCAATGGGCATTTTGGCAGCAATCCTTTGGAAGCCAGAAGAAAATGCATTAAGTGCTCAAAATTCCTCGTGAGAGTTATTTATAGCCTAGGATGCTACATCCAGTCAGATATGAGAGAAGAATAGAGCTATTTTCATACATGCAAGACCTCAAATATTTACCTTTCGTGTAAATTCATGAGTTCTCAGGCAGTGGTTAGAGGACATAGTCCACTAAAATGAGGACTAACCCAAGCTGGAGAAGACTTGGCTTCCATGAACAGGGGACCCGACATGGGAGCCAGGTGGAAAGGAGGCTCGGGATGCCAGCTCTGCAGCAGTCTTAGCACCAACCCACGTGGGAGGAGAAAGACGAGGAGCTCCAGGATGAATAACTCCATGAAGAAATGGATTGATGACCTATGTTCGCAAAGGTACCGAGAGGAGATTTATATTGCTGATGAAGATTCTGTGAATGGCTTAAGGACAGGAACTTAAAAAATTAAGCAAGCAAACAGGGACACCTGGGTGGCTCAGTTGGTTAAGCATCTGCCTTCGGCTCGGGTCATGATCCCAGGTCCTGGGATCAAGTCCCGCATCGGGCTCCTTGCTCAGCAGGGAGCCTGCTTTTCCCTCTCCCACTCCCCCTGCTTGTGTTCCCTCAATCTCTCTCTGACAAATTAAAAAAAAAAAAATTAAGCAAACAAAGCAATACAGCCAACAACTGCAGGATATAAATGTAATCAAAGCCTACCATTTGGTTCAGCTATGAACAATTATCTACCACACTAGACACACACACACACACACACACACACACACACACACGAGGACTGATTTCACCAAGACTTGTGATACAACAATAATTGGGGACAAGGAGGAAGAGGAAGCATGTTTGAGAGGTAGAAGGGGTAAGTGAGCTGAATCCATATTTTCCGTGGTAAGGAGTCAAGGGGTAATATCTAAAACATGATAATCAAGAGATAACTGTAGAAACATGTTATTAAAAATACAGAGGTTCATGCCAGAAGAAACAGCTAAAATATTGTCAAGTTTTAGGGAACAGAAATCAGGAAGGGGAGAGGTGTAGGGCAGGACTGCTGTTTTCACCATACACACTTTACATAACTATGCAGCCACTCAAATTTTGAAACCATATTACTCAGATAAAGATACCGACTGAAAAACAAAAGAGCAGACTAGTTCTCGCGGAGGGCCACTTAGTGTGTCTAATTCTCTGAGGCTTTGGAAGCCCTCCTGGGGTGGGGAGGGGTTTCTGTCCCAGGGGGTTCCATGCTAGCAGCACTGTGCCTAAGCTTCTCTGAGTCCTGATTTGTGGCTGTCGTTTAGATATGCCCCAATTGCAGGGAATGGTCATTCAGGTAACTGGAAGGCTAGAAAGCTGTACTTTTGAATGAAAGATAAAGAGGTCTGTTCTGTAACTTAGTGTCCACTCAGGTGTCCATAAAATGGATGGCCTATAAATTCAGAAACAAGGGAAGGTAAAATCCTGAGGTGCACTGTGCTTATTAAAATAAAACTCTTTTTATTTTCTCTCAGAACAGGCAATAAGACCTGTTGAATAATCATAGCCAACATTTATTGAGAGCTTATTATGTGCTAGACACTATTTTAAGCACTTTGTAGATATTAACTTAAATAATTCTCAGAACACTTCTACAAGATATGTACTATGATGTACGGATGAGAGGTAAAAGTCTCCATTTTACAGAAGGGGAAATTAAGACATGAAGAAATCAAGTAACTAGCCCAAGATTATATAAATGGCAGGGTGGGATTCCAAAAACCCAGGCTCTTAATTTACATCCATCTTTATAAGTTATAAAATTAATATAATTATCAGCACGTGGAGGCCTAGGTAGGAAAAGATATTTTGCATTAATGGTGTTTTTTTTTTTTTTTTTTTACAGGTAATATTCTGTTTGGTATACCCTTTCTATGGATTCTAGCGCAGGCTTCCAGAATTCAACTGGGATAAGGTTAAAAGTTTCAGTTCAAAACTGAAGTTTTCTCTGAAGCTGAGTTTCAGAAATCAGGTCAGGACTTCCTTCCTTGCCTACAATTCATCTTAGACCTCAGGAGATAAACAGCAGCTTGAGCAGTAACACAGTAACCGTAAGGATGACGATGAGCATAATAAATAATACTTACAATGTTTGAACCCTTGTGCCACTAGGAAAAAAAAAAAAAGACAGAAAATACTCATTGTATCTAATGGTAGAAATATCACATCTGTGCATATATTCACCTCAGCCCCAATATAATTCTTTTAAGACTGCCAAGCTCTGAGACCCAGAAATGGTGAGTCACTCCGGAGGGGCGGGAGGGTGGGGGGAACAAAGATAAAAATAGAGATGTTGATTGCATTGTTACTAATTCAGTTTAGCTCCAACAGTCCCAGCCTGGTGAGTCAACAGCAGTGACAAGAAGACACAAGCAAGAAAGAAGCACACTGCTCTGTGGGGCTGAGCAGAGGGGATGCAGAGGGCCACATGGGGAACCTCAAGCCAAAACAAGACCAACAGCATTGAGGCGGTGGTGTGAGTTCAAAAACAAACAAGTGGAAAGTGCTGAGGGATAAAATGGGCTCAGATCGATGAGCGGCAGTGCCACTGACCCTCTGGTAAAAGCTGCCTTTTGTAAGAATCCCCCGAATGTGGGGGATGGGGCCTGCGGACCGGGAACCTTGGAGGCCAACTTGCACCGTTCAAACAGCGTATTGTTTTCTCTGGGGTATAAGGCTTACTGTGATTCCAGACTTGTCGCCATGGCAGCGGTGGGGGAGGGAGGGAGGAAAGGAGGAACAGATGGGGGTCACCAAGGTCCTAATTCTCATGCAAGGGCCCCCATCGCGCTCCCCTCTCCCCTTGAGGAGTCCTCCATTGAGCTGCATCTTCTCTCACTACCCCAATGGCGTTGATCCAGTTCAACCTCATAGAGGTTTTCCAGGGCCTACCGTGTGTCAGTCTTTCACTTCTGATTAACATTAGCTTCCATTAAGATACTTTACCTCTGCTTGGTTATGAAAAACTGAAACAGGAAAAAGACCTACTTTCCTACTCTCAAAGTTTATCTTTTCCTATTCCCAAACCTAAATAGAGAGATAGGTTAAAGATATATAGCCTCTTGTATGTGGTATAATGAATGAATGTATATAGATCTGATTGTCACCCCTCATGCTAACCTTATATTATAATTACAACCTTATACTACACGAGGTAGTCTGTTAGCATCCTTAGAGTTACTGTGTGATGTCCTCCTCCCTCTATTCTCGCCTACCTGTAACACTACGAGGTCAATCTTCCTGAAACATACCTCTGCCATGATGTTACCCTGCCTGCCTTCAATGGTAATCCAGAGTTGTCAGCTTGGAATTCAAGATCTGCCATAGCCAGTCCCATCCCACCTACTAATCCTCCTCTGTCCTTCCAATGTTTCCATGTTCTTGGGAGGGTGTGAGAAGTAGAATGAGTGAATGGATGTATGAACAGATCCATAAATAAAAAATAAAACGGGCAAACAAACATCAGAAAACTCATTTCCAACTCTATCCTTTGGCTCATGCAGTTACCACAGGACTCCCCTCAAGAATCATTCTTTTCCCTGGCTTTCATCCATCCAGTTTCAATGAAGGTCTAATTCATATCTCAAAGGTTTCTCAAATTCAGTATTGAGAAATACATGATCTCCATGCTCTGTATCTCAGTGACTGGAACCACCACCGTCAATCAAGTTTCACAACCCAGAAAGCTAAGCTCCATCCTGACGCATCTCTCTCCCTCAGTCCCAAATTTCAAATTCGGTCAAAGCCCTTTTGCTGTCATCTCCTCAAGGTATCTCCACTCCACTCACTTCCTTTTGCTCCAGTAGCCTTCCACTCCATTTTATCAGTTTTCAAATTAGAGGACTGAAGTCTACTCAGTTCTCTATGTTGTGGTCAGAGGGATGTCTTCAAAATGCACATGTGATCATATCGCATGCCTAATTAAAACTCTTCTGTGGCTTTCCATGGCTTTTAGGACAGGGGCAGAATCCTTACCACAGGCCCTGAAGCAATCTGACCCAGGTGTATGTCCCAGGCTCCATCCACCCCACCATCCTCTTTGTGGGGCCTTCTGGAAGCTCCACTGGCTCGCCTAGCAAGCTTGCCATCTTTCTCCCAGCCTTGGGGCCTCACTACATGATTTCTTCTAGCTGGAATGCTCTGCCCTGGGTGCTCATCTGCTGGTGCAGTGGTTCTCAAACTTCAGGGTCCATCACAATTACCTGTAGGGATGGTTAAACCCCAAACACTGGGCCTCACCCCCAGAGTTTCTGGTTCAGTGGGTCTGGGGTGTGGCCTAATGATTTGCAATTCTAACAAGCAAGCCTCCAGGTGAGGCTGGTGTTGCTAGTCCTGGAACTACACTTTGAGAATCACTGCCCTAGCTACCTTCTTTTGCTTTTCTAGATTTCTGAGAAGTCTTCCCCGACTACTCTTCCACCTTCACTAGGCTCTAGACGTTCAAGGCCATCTATACACTTCCTTCACAGCACTGGCCCTCATCCTGTAATTACGTATCTGTGTGATTATTTCACGAATGTCCGTCTCTGTGTTACACTCCTGTGCATGAGGTTAGGGGCCATCTCTGTTTTGTTCAGCATTCTGTCCCCAGCTTCTACCTGGCACAGAGTGTGTGCTCAATAAACATTCGCTAAATGTGGACGAATCTCTTATATAATGTTTGCTCTAGTTAACTGAGGGCGTATCACTGTTCCTTCCTGTGATGGTTAATTTCATGTGTCAGCTGGACAGAGCTTAGAGATGCCCAGATAGCTGGTAAAACATTATTTCTGGGTGTGTCTATGAGGGTGTTTCTAGAAGAAATTAACATTTGAAACAGCGGGCTGAGTAAAGATGATCCCTCTCACCAAGGCAGGTGGGCATCATCCAGTGCATTGAGGGCCTGAATAGAACAAAATTTTTGGTGCAGGAAGGGCCAATTCGCTCTCTGCTTGAGCTGGGACATCCACGTCTCCTGCCCGTGGACTTTGGCACTCCTGGTTCTCAGGCCTTGGACTCGGACTGGGACTTAGATCATCAGCCCCTTGATCCTCAGGCCTTCAGATTCAGACTGAATTACTCCACCAGCTTTCCTGGTTCTCCAGCCTGCAGACGGCAGATTGTGGCACTTCTTGGCCTCCATTATCATGTGAGTGAATTCCTATAATAAATCTCTTCTGGTATATCATCTATCTATCTATCTATCTATCTATCTATCTATCTTATTGCTTCTTTTCTCGAGAACACTATTATGCTTCTTATGTATGGCTATTTTACTTACAAGAAGCCCACCTCACTTCAGAGTTGATATATTCTAGAGCTTCCCTAGAATAAGAAAATCATCAAATACTCAAATACTGTTGAAGACCAGTGATAATTGGAGAAAATATGTCAGAGCCAGAAAAACTGTTTACAAAAGATACTGGCACCTATTGTGAGGCCCACTTCGCTGTGACTGAAATAAGCAGATGCCCAGCTATCCTGCACAAATAATGGCAACCACCAGGGAGCAGGGCCTCCTCCAAGGTGAGAGAGAGACAAGTTCTGCAGAGAAAGTATCAGCAGCGGCTCCCGGGTTTGCTGGTTATGACACTCCTCCAAGTCTTGGCTTCCTCTTGGTAAAATGCAGACATAATCATAGTACTTAAACCTCATAAGGTTGTTGGGATGATCAGAAGAGATATTATGTGGAAATAGTTTAGTGCAATGCCTAGAATGTAGCCAATACTAGAAAATGTTAGCCATTATCATGGGTTGGTATTACAGTAGCCTTCCTAATGTGGGTCTTTTAGGATTAGTCTAATTTAAAATATTCTGCCCCCAGACAGGACAGACATTTTTTTTTTTGGTCAGGAAAGCATGGTTGCACATGTGACCTCTATCAAACATCTTAATATTTATATACTATCTTGTATTTTAATTAATTCAGCAAACACGTATTAAGCAACTACTGCATGTGGTCATTTGGCTTGGCATCAGGGGCACTTATAGATGAATAACAATCTTACAGGGGAGAGAAACATAAATAACCAACTAAAATGTAAAGGCGGAATGAAATAAACACTGTGAAGGCACCCATAAAAATCTACAGGTATGGCAAGGAAGGTCAGATCATTTCTGACTGAGGTGGTGTCTGATTCGACCCGGGAAGCAGAGTGTGATCTCGATGAGCAGAGAAGCAGAGCGTTTCAGGCCATTCCAGGCCTGAGGGACATCATGAGAGAGAGAGGAAGCTGGGAGGGCATCTGGGGTCAGGTTATATATAATCTTGAATGTAATGCTAAGAAGTTAGCGTTTTGCTCCATAGGTGACATGGTTCCAAGTGTATCCTCTATTTGAAGCGGCTCAATATTTTGTCATTTTTTCCCTCAGGTTTGACTTAGGGAAGACTGGCGTGATGTCCACAGTCATTTGATTGGCTGGATTTGCAAGAATAGCCTTCCATTTGCCTCCACCTCTTTAAGGACATTTTCTTCCACTTGGGCTATATTGCCAAAAAGTAAGTGGTCACAGGTAGTTATGACTATTTCTGAACATCCAAGTGTTCTCAGCGATAGGATTAATTATGAAAGCAGGATTGGCATAAATATTGAGATACAAGGAGGTAGCTTTCTTACAAATTCTTGACTCAGATGTTTCTCCACTCTAATCCTACCGAGGTTTGAAGAGTTTCTTCAACTGATTCTGAGGGTTTACCTTTGATATTTTATGTCAAAATTAGGGGACACACAGAGTCCTCCTTTTCAGCTGTTTTCCTACGTGTTGAACAATCTGCTCATTTTCTTCTCCTCCAACTCCTCTGGTAAGAGAATATTTTGATGACTTGGACTTTCTCATTTGGGCAATGGTGCTGTGCTCAGCACTCCAATACCCTAACTTTCTCCCTCTCTTTCACTTCTAGTATAATGAAGAAATGACCTCTCCATCCACAGGGATGTGGCAGATATGACACATACATTCAGGTCAGCAGTGCAAATCTCCAACACGGCCATTTTTCTCATCGGGAAAATGTCTGTCAGCCCCTTGACCAACTTATTTGGAGATCTTGGCAACGAAGGGGCTGTTAAGCAAATGGCACAGAAACCTCTGCTTCTCTTTGAAAGAGACTGCTTTTGAAGGGACATGAAACTGCAAAAATACTGGCTTGTATTAGAATATAACTTCACGTTAAATGTGTTTTCAGGGAAAGACGAAAATTGAAGAGAAACCTGAAGTCATTTCAAGACTGATGCTGAGCTATCCTATCACTCATTTCCCTGGAACTTAGGCTGATGAGACAAAGTATCTCTTCCGTTGTCACAATTTTCTCTAGGTTATTTCTGAAAAGCTTTACTCTGGCTTCAGGGATGGGAAAACAGCAACAACAACAAAACCTTGTTCTCCATGTCACTAAGCCAAAAATTCAATCTCAAGTTGTTTACATTCTCAATTTCCTTAAAATATTGGGATCATATATAGTTCTTTATTCTGCATATTTTCACTTATTATATCAGGGGCGTTCCCCAAGTTCTTAAACACTCTTCTAAAATACTTTAATAGCTTTGAAATATTCTTTCAGTTGAGTGTACCATAATTTGTTTAACAGGTCCTCTATTTTTGGGCATACAGTTATTTTTTGTAATTTTTTACCACTAAATAATGCTGTCATAATAATGCCAAATAACATCCATATATATATGTATTTTTTTCTTTCATCTCATCTCTGATCATGTTGTTAACATAAATTTCCTTAAGTATAATCGCTGGGCCAAGGGATAGGAGTACCCTTGAGGACTTCTCTCCACAGACTGCTAAATTGTTCTATGCCTATTTCCCATGTGTAAAATGTTTGGTGACACTGCTTGAAGGTTTCTATGAGAAAACCCATTATCAAATTGACTGGAAGCAGCAATTTCTGTTATCAAAGTAAATCTATTGTTATCATTATCGGAATGGATTATTTTGTTTGCCTGAACGGAGCTGATCACTGAGTTTCACTTTAAGTTAATTAGATGAACTATCAATTGCAAAGGTTGTGAAACACATGTATTAGGCAACAAGCTAATCAAAGGAAGCAAGGCCCTGCTGCAAGGCCTGTCTTTCTACCACCCACCAGCCAGAACAACAGCAGAGGCCGAGAGCAGGGGAGTCAGGGAACGTGGCCTGGCTGGTAGATGTGCCATTTCTGAGTTCAAAGCCTGACTCTGTACCCTGACTCTGGTAGCTGGGTGACTGGGAGCTAGGCTCCTTTTTCTCCTCTATGTAATGTGGGTAATAGTGCCTCAATTCGAAGGACGTGCAAGGATTAAGTGGGATAAGACACTCACCACAGTACCAGGTGAATGGTAAGCATCCAGGAAGTACTTATTTTTTAAAATTATTAATTCCAAGCTCACAATTGCCTATGGAACTTCAGTATTTGGAGAGTAGATGAAATGGGATATAAACCATCTAATTGGGACCAGAAGTTTCTAAACTTCACACAGCTTTCTTAGCCTTCTGTGTTGGTAAGGCCATTGAAAGTCAAGATCATCGTCATCATCAGCATCATGGTGGTAAACAAGGCAGTAGAGGCCTCAGAGACAAGGGCTCCAGGAGACGAGCCTCCCACTCTGCGCTTGGTGATTTTCTCTCTTCCTTTTATTTATTTATTTATTTTTAAGATTTTATTTATTATTTGAGAGACAGAGAGAGAGAGAGAGGGAGCACACATGAGCAGGAGGAAGAGCAGAGGGACAGGGACAAGCCATACGCCACTTTGAGCATGGAGCCCGACATGGAGCTCCATCTCACAACCCTGAGACCATGATCTGAGCCGAAGTCAAGATCGGATGCTTAACTGACTGAGCCACCTGGGTGCCCCTGGTGCTGACTTTCTAGTGTGTGTTCTGGGCCTCAGGCTTCCTGCCAGCCCCACTCTGCCTCTTTGGGCAACAGGTTTGTGGGAGGAAAAATCAGGCCTTATGCTTTTGAGTCTCAGGAGTGCCCCTCTTGGCCCCAGACATATGGGCAGGGCATTTCTGCCAGGGTAAATGTTCTCCACACTTAAGCACAGTATCTGCTCCATCAGAAAGTGGGCTTCGTTTGAATCCATTCCTTCCTTTTGCCGACCACAAGCAAAAAGGAAGCAGCTGCAGAAGTACACACAGACGTTGGGGCCTCGGCAAGATGGCAGCCTGCATGGGGGGGAGGTATGGGCCCACTTCAGTGATCTGCTCCACATCTAAACCCTAAGCAGGCAGGAAGCTAGGAATCCTAATTCCAGTCCCAGGTAAGGAGTGGGAAAGAATAATCAGAACTCCATCTGCTTCGCTTTTCAACCAAATCGATGCCATCATCTTTACAGGGATGCAGCAAGCACAGCCCTGACTCTGAGGAACGGAAGAAATGGTTGGCTACGATCTCTCCCCAAAGTGCTCTAAAATCAGGCAGGGGCGTGGGTGTACGGGTCTGTGACTTGAATCTTTCCTATTTAGCTGCAGGTGTAGAACACATGCAGGGACAAAAACAACAACAACAACAACAACAACAACAAAAACAAAACCAAAAAACAAAAAAAACACCATAGTTTTAAAATGAATAAAATGGACCAAACAGGGAAAACTTGGATATTTTATAGTTTTGTCTTTGGGATGTCAGTGGTGTTAGGAAACTCGTAATGCTGGCTTACTCCTTCTTAGAACATCAGTAAATGATTCCTCATCATCGAGGTCAGCCACATTTGAACACCCGTACCTCGTGATTCCATGAATATGCTCAGCATCGGGAAAAGGTAAGTTTCACACCGCAGGTTACATGAGGGACCACTGGCAATGGCTGAAAAGATACCCAAAAGTCCAGCTGGGAATCCTGAACTGAACTGGTCCTGCTGAGGCTAGCCCTCCACCCCAAGAGGGGACCTTAACCATCCTTCGCCTGGGTCATACCTCTCGCGGCTCTGCGTGTGAGTGTTGACCTTCCCTATCCTTGGCCTTTGTGTGTGGGCTCTGCTCAGGTGGGAGGCAGTAAGTAGTACAGGAGTGGGATTTAAGGCATCAGCAGCTCATGAACCCATTGCCCAAGACCTTCACTCGACCTTCTGTTAAATTCACTAAACAAGGAGGTCATTAGACGGACGTGGTTCTAATACCACGACAGCCTAAGGAAACAAACAAAAACCTAAGTCTGTAAAGGTCTCATGGAGAAATCAAAACCTAAGGACAACCAATCAAAAATAGCCAACTGGGCTTTTCCAAATAAGTTACAGCCAATCAAATAATGTCCTTGCTTTGCCTCTGCCTTTTCTCTATTCTTTGTAAGTCTTTCCCCTTAGTTCTGTCTGCTGAGCACTCCTAACGATTTCTGGTTTGGTGCTACCCATTTGAATTGATTTTTGCTCAAATAAATTCTTAAAAAAAATCTTAATATGCCTCAGTTTATCTCTTAACATCTCCTTCACCCTGCTCTACTTTTTCTTTTTTCCATAGCACTTACAACTAACACACTATACACTTTACACTTACTTATTATGTTGAATGTCCGCTAGAACAGAATGTAAGCTGCGCGAGGGCAGGCGTCGTTATCTTTTTGGCACACAGATATTTTAAGCATTTAGAACAAAAGTGGCTGGTACACAACAGGTACTCAATAAATATTTGTTTCATAAATAAGCCATTCCAATTTAGATTCTAGTTAAGCAATTGGTAAGTCCAGGGGCCAAGACCCATTCGTCTATTTGAAATAATTACCCCCACCTTCTCACCCCTCAGGCTCAAAGCCGCTCCTGGCATCCACAAAGCAGTTAGCTCTGACATTGGCAAACAATTACTGTCACTTGGTAAAATTGAGGAGGAAGTAAAATATTTACTGAAGCAGAAACTCTGGGGGGCAGTAGCCTGGGTTGTTTTCAGTTAACTAATGATGCCCATTGACACCCCACACCCACCTCGGTATTTATTTCAGAAGCAAAACAAACAAGTGTATGATTTCGATCTGTGATTCAAGAATATTCAAGGTTTTAGTTAAATCTACACATTGCTCATCGTGCCACTAACTAAAATGAGAAAAGATTCTTGCTTCAATGGCTTTCCATCCTCAGAATGCCTCCTACATTTGTTTTCAGTACATGCTTAAGAATGGTCTTGAAAGTACGCAAGAGAAGAGAGGACAAAAATAAAATTATACTGAAGCTGGGATCTCTCAGTCTCTTCCAGTTGCTGAGCAGCAGAATTACGGCAAATATGTATCTTTTTTGTCCAAACCAGGACAAGTGGCATAAACTGGGACATCTTGGGCAGATTGTACATACGGTTGTCTTAGATATACTCAGCTTCTATCACATTCGAAGATGGGAAAGGGCTGGCAAAGATTAGGGCATCTGAAAAGTCAAAAGTTCTGTGGTTTGCATCCTCGGTTTGAATTCAAGGGTCACAGATGTTGATCAAAATATTCACATTGCCAATTTACACGACTTTCACTAGTTTGTATCAGGCGAGAGTGTTCAATAAATGACCTAGCAAATTAATCTATTTCCCCCCATTAGTTTCTGACTCTTTAGCATGACAATATCAGTTACCCTGTTCAAGCAAAGGCCAGGCAAGCTGTGGAGCTGACGCATTCAGATTCCTCCTCGGAGAAGCATCTGTCTACTTACCGGTCCTCGCCATCCCCCACCCCCCCCGCCCCGCCCCTGGCCATCGCACCGTCCCCTCCTTTTTCCAACCAGGCCCCTATTTTTCAGTTCTTGCAGTACAATCAGAAGAAGTGAAAGAAGACCCTGATTTTCCAGAGGGACATGGCAGTCTGAAAAGGTAAAGATGTCTTCAACATCATTAGCAGTTCATCTTCTAAAACCTCAGGGCAGCCTCTAGGCAGCCCCTCCTGCAAACCAGCCCCCCCCCACTCCCCCAGCCACTCCTCTCTTTTGGTGTCGGCTTATCAAATTAATGAAGCCTATCTAGACGGGGAGGAAGTTGGGGCAGAAGACTGGCTTAAGAGCGATTCAAAGCAAGCCCCTCCTTCCCTTTAAAAAAGAAGTACGAATAATCGGGGGGGGGGGGGGGGGGGGGGGCACGATATTTTTTTTTTTCAGAATGAGAAGAGAACGGGGAAAGGGTGTTGGGGGTGGGGTGGGCTGGGGGGTTGCTCCTAGATTGTCTCCTGGTTCCCTGAAGGAGGAGATGTCTATTTACTTTCCCTGACTGAACATTTGCATGTTAAAAAGGCGCAGTTCCTTTGTGGGCAGGATTTACCAGGGCCGCATTTTCTACTTGACAGAACAGAGTGCTGGGCTGGGGCTCCAGGTAAAGGATAAAGCAACTTCCTGACGTTTCCTCTCACCTTTTTATAAGACAGTGCCCTCCCTCACACAGAGTCTCAGGGAGGCCAGGGTGGGATTTCTGCGACACTGTTTCTGGGGCGGGGGGGGGGGGGGGGGGCCCGCAGGAGACAGATCCCACCCAGCGGCCGTGGGCTGTGAGTGCCATTAGACCCTCCCCATTCCCCCAGATCCGGAGAGGCAATTTTCAGCGCGAGGTACAAAACACATCAACATCTCTCATCACGTCACTGACCTAAATATACACAATGACTTCAAGGGGGAAGAAAGTTGCACATTCTTTTATACCTGCAAATGCAGAAGAGCTCTTCAAACCAGCACTGGCCGTGAGGAACAATAGAGAACCAGTCCGATGTGAAGGGAGAAGAGAGGAGAGAAGGGTGTTCTAGAATGAGGGCTGTGATAAGGCCATGACAGATTCTCAGCTAAACATCAATCCTCATTTGTAACCTAGGGCCCCGCGATATGGCCCTGGGGGTGGTTTTGTGGCCCTTGTCAGCTTTTCCAGGGGGAGTTCAGGGGGGGAGGAAGGGGGCATGTGCCCTAGATCTGCCAGTCTGGTCTCTTCACTGGGTCAGGCAGGTCTCTGAGTCAAAGAAAGGGGCCACTTGACTGAGAAGCCATTTCCTTCCCATCGCAGAAGAGCGTGCTGTTGGTTTCTTTGTTGGTCTCAAGCGGAACAGCCGTCCCTGGCAGCCACTTTTAGCCTTCCCTGATCCCAGCCTGCCACTTGAGCATCCTGACTCAAATTTTAGGCAAAACTCACAGAGGACTGGAAAGCTGATGTGGGTCAGCTCACTCGTTTGCGCCATGAGGGGCGTCCAGAAGGATTACTTTTCCCTCATAGTATGAACTCGCACTTGGGTAGAGTCTTTTAATGTTAAGTTCATAAGAGTGCTTACCTTTTTATTAACTTGGGGATTATTCACCTGCTGGGTGAACAGAAGGGCCATATTAGAAGCTTTTATGAACACGAATCCTATAACGAGGGACCTTGAGAAAGATACCTGAACAAAACACTAAGTATGGAGAGAACGGGTGTTGTCAGCAATTAGGACACGACTGTGGGTAATCAATCGCTGAGGAGAAGTCACATGTCTCTCACATATTTCTACTGCCCTTCCTGTTCACTCAGACAACTATCTGCATAAGAACAGCCTGTGTGGAGGCTCCCCGAGTAACATAATTGCCTGCTGTTAGGGAACCAGCAAGCACTCCAGGCTTAAGCTGTCCACAACTCCAGTATTTAGGCTGAAACACAAACTCATGCTCTTTTGTGTTAGCAAAGCGTCCACGAATGCAGCCATCGGTTTGTTTCTTCAGAGAGCACATATGTGACCATTGTAGGAACATATTATATCCTCACAAAAAGAGCCTTATCCTTTGGAAAAATAATAATGGAAAATCACAGAAAGAACACATCTTATACAAGATCATAAAAGGAAGCTAAAGGCACCACTACGAATGAAATAAAATGAAAACAGTGAAAAGAATCCCAATGAGAGTGGAGGACAAAAAAGATAGTAAACCAGAAGCTCTAGTTGAACACAACAATGAGGAAAGGTTTTGGCTAAGGCAGACCCGTATGTGCCCAAGATGAGTACCATCTCTGTGCAGGACAGTCTGGATAGCGACATCTCTGCCGCTTCCTGGCACAGGGAACCCTGTGGGGCTCACTGCTCTTTTAAAATGTGACGCTGAATCAGAGCACGGAAACCAGGGGGCTACACGGCCTCAGAATCAAAGACACTTGAAGGGTGACAGAAAAAACGGTTCTGGATTTCAAATACCAGTTTTAGGTTATCATAACCAGAACAGGACTCTAGATGCTTTATGATTTGTTAAAAAAAAAAAAAGAGAGAGAGAGAGAGATTCACAGCAATGCTCTCCTTCAACAAAGACTGAATGCTGATAGTTTCTAAAAAAACACTGGGGGGAAGTTACTTGGAGATCCTGACACAGTAACAGGGCAGTCTTTCCAGAAAGTTTGCTTTTACTGGGGTTCTGCTTCTCCACACAGTCCCTTGGGAGTACCCTCTTTGAGATAGGTGCATGCAATTAAAAATTACCAGCGACTAGAGGGGAAAAAAATAGACAATAATTTGGTCAAGAAGAAATATGCCCAGAGCCATTTTTTTCCAATCCAATATCTTTGTTAATTAAGCATTTTCCAACCTATGCTGAGAATACTAATAGTAATCTAATACTATACTACTCATTACTAATAAAACATATTTATGAAATGGAAATACAATGTGCCTATTTCCAAAATGTGGTTATAAATGACTTACTCTAAGCCACAATTTAAAATGGTTTGAGAAATGAGTCTTTAATAAAGAATTGATGAGGATGATGACTGCTGATAATAATTCTATTTGGTGAGATTATGTGGTTTGCTATGGCAATTTGAGCTGAGGTGATTGCCTCAAAATTTACTGCAAGTAACTAATATAGGGAAATTTAATTGATGATAAATACAGCGGTGGTATGTCAACTCTTGAAAAAGTGAGCATGTAATTGAAGAAGGCCAGCATCGTCTTGCCTGCTGATTATATTCAGTCATTATAGTGCTGTCAGGATGTTATTTGTCTGACATATCTGCACACAGTAGGGATTTAAAAAGTGAGTGAATAAGCACCTATAATTATTCCTCAATGTGGGTTCCTATATGCAATTATAGTTAATCATAAGCCCATTAACATTTAGAAAAAAACAATTACAATACGGCTTAGGATAGAGCCATGATGGTATTTGTAACAGTCAGTGAAGTAGATGTTCAGCATGCTCAGACAGCTTTGACACTAGGACACCCAGATCTGCCTGAGCTTTTTGAAAGGGGGACAGAGACTACCAACAAACCACTGCTGCCGTGGTATTACTACACTAATAGGTCAGGGTGTCTTGACTTGAGCAAAGCACTTGACATAACCTCTTTCACTGTTCTTTTGAACGAAGAGAGTTAAGTGTCCTAGCAGGTCTGTAGAACTATCATACACACATATAATCTTACTAAATACTAAGTACCGTCCTGGATGGTGAAACGCCACAGTAAAGGAAAACCCTGACCATCATGGAGTTGAGAGTCTAGGGAGGGCAAACAAATGAACCACCAGTTAGATGCCACATAATAAAGGATACATATTGCGGTAACAGTGTGGTGCAGGTGCTTCAAGGGGATGAAAGTTGACTGTGGGCCAGAGAAGGCTTTGCAGAAGATGCAATTCTCTTTTCCTTAAAGTATATTTTGATTGCTGATGAATTATGGTCTCTATGTATAATCTAAAACCAAACCAAACCAAAAGAACACAAGGAGCGTTGGCTTCAAGGATTGGTTATGGGGTGGAAATCCTCGGCTAGGCCCCTCCCTCATGATCCTGACAGAGGCGATTCTTTTTTTGTTTGTTGGTTTTGCTTTCACCAGAAATACTTCTGTTTTTGTTTTTACTCTTCTTGACTCTGTCCATTGGCGTGTATATTTTTCCTTTTTCTTTTCCTTTCTCCCCCATCCCTGTTTTAGTGAGATATAATTGACCTACAGCACTGGATAAGATGAAGATGCACAGCATAATGATTTAATTTACATTGTGAAATTATTACCAACTTACCAAGTAAGTTTAGTTAACACCTATCATTTCATAAGATATTGAAAAAGAAAGAAGGAAAAAAAAAGGTTTTTTTTCCCCTTGTGACGAGTACTCTTGGTACCTACTCTCTTAACAACTTTGATATTTACCATACAGCAGCGTTAGCTCTAGGCCTCACGTTGTATGTTACATCCCTAGCACTTATTTATCTTACTACTATAAGTTTTATCTTTTGATCACCTTCCTCCAATTCCTCCACCCCCTCAGCCCCACCTATTTATGAAGTGGTGCTTGCCTTAAGCCTTTAAGGACAAACAGAAGTTTATGAGTCAGAGAAAGTGGGGCCAAAGCCTTCCAGGCGGAGAAATGGCCAACATGAAGACATGAAGAACAGTTGTATTTGAGGAACTGCTGTGGGGGGTCCCAGAGGATGCCTGAGCGAGGGAAAGGACATGAGGCTGTGAAGGTTGACAGGGGGCAGATGATGAAGTTGGATGATGTATCAAGGGGTCTGGATTCTACTGTGTGGTGATGGACAACCCCTGGAGAAATTTTGCTCTCCATTTGTATGAGTGATTTGTATACTGGTTTAGTGAGAAGAAAGAATGACAATTACAAGAAAAAAAAAAATAAAGCTTAGCAGGCCAGGAAAGATGAGTATTAATACTTGAATACACAGATTCACAAATAAAACTGCTCTTGTACAGCGCTGGGAAAGTCTTGTCTAAATGTGGTTCATATTAAAAGATTTAAGGCTTTTAATTGATGCAAGCACTTGGAAGCTGCAGACAAGTTGTGATGATTTTTACCAAACTCTGCATTGGTCAGATGACATTTGGGATCTTATATACAGGTCTAGGAATCTTATTTTTTAAAAATACATCAGTTATTATGAGCACGTCTGAGAGAGGACAACCTTTGTAACAAAGGGTTGGATAGTCGTGTTAATACAAGGAATAATGGAAACAATTGGGAATGGCCAAGTTGGGAAGGAGAAGGTAGAGAAATAGGAAAGCTTTTGTTAGTTCTCTAAAGGCTGCATATGAAAAGGAGTAGATTTACCCTGTGTCACAACATCAGAACAAGGTGGAGGTGTGTGTGGAGACTGATTTCAGCTGAATGCAAGCAAGGACTTTCAGATCATTCCATATCCAAAAAATGGAAATGAATGACCAAGGACTTGACAGTCATCCTGACAAAGAATTTTGGAGGAAATTCTTGTTCTTGGCAAGAGGTTGAGCTAGATGACCTTGACAATCCTTTCTACCCCGAGATCCCATAAAGTTGTCAGTACAGCCTGGCGGTATCAGATGTTTGTAATTTCAAAGTAACCAATGGTCCCATATAATTTATATCTCTGAAAATCTAGTTCATGTTAAGATAATCACCAACTATTTTGCACACTGTGGTTTTTGAGAAGAGTCAAAAAATAAGGCCTGATCCTACCATCTCTCCTTTCCTCAAGAAGGCACTCAACGTGATCCCATGGACAATTACTGACCTCTTATGAAATTGCAGATTGATCCCAATTTGGCATTAGTTAGGAAGCAGAAATAATCAGAAATAGTTATATGAACAATGGAGCTTAAAATGTACTTTGAGGATACAAAAGAGTCCTTTGAACTATGAAACCAAAACAATCAAAGTGATATTGATAGAGCACGTAGAGCATATCGGGTACTCCACATTCTGGTTTCTAGGCTCTGAAAAGATTAGCAAAAAAGTGAGAATTTTCTTTTCCAAATTTGTACCGATGACACAATAATGATCAACAAAATCCCTCAGAGAATAGGAGAGGTTTCAACTTTCATAAGCAAGGGACCATCAATGAGGTCACGATGAGGAGGTTTCCAGTTACTTGTTCCTAAACCAGCAGAAGTATCAATTTCATACACCAGAGATCTACTTGCACCTATTATTTATTATAAAACCCTCAGGGTGAAAATTAACTTTAGACTGCTGTTTTAAATTTTTAATGATTTTTAAAAGCTCCAATGAAGGTCTCTGGCTCTGCTTGGGGCAAAATAACACCTAAACTCTTAAGATGAAAAATCTGGATTAAGCAAATATTTTAAGATGCACTGACACCAAGTCCCAAACCCAACCCTGAGATCCCTATCAGAACCTCCAGAATGAGACAGTCCTGTCTCAGTGCACTTTGTTCTTCCAAATGATAAACACACCATTCCCTGCTTATTTTTTTTTTAAAGATTTTATTTATTTATTTGAGAGAGAAAATGAGATAGAGAGAGCATGAGAGGGGGGAGGGTCAGAGGGAGAAGCAGGCTCCCTGTTCAGCAGGGAGCCCGATGCGGGACTCGATCCCCGGACTCCAGGATCATGACCTGAGCCGAAGGCAGTCACTTAACCAACTGAGCCACCCAGGCGCCCTCCCTGCTTATTGATAAAGGCATCATACACAGCAACATCTTCTATCACTGACCAAGAGGATGGGGCCTTGTTGATTCCAGTGACCAAGCAAGAACCAGAAGAGTACTTCTCACCTGAAAACTGCATGAAATATACATACACACTGGAACATAACCTTACACCCTGAACACGGGTCTTCTCTGGTGTGTGACCAAAGCCAAGATTCTGAGCATGCAGCCAGAAAAAAAAAAAAAAGATCATTCAAACTGAACATGATAAGCCGAGGAACAAAGACCAGCACCGTTCCCGGTTGACTCCCCACACATTTGAGTAAGGTTTGTTTTCCTCTAAATGGGTGGGAGACTTGAGGGAGGACTTGGGATGTAGTTACTGTCTGGACCTCTCCTCTCCCTCGAAAAAGTCTCGAGATGCAGTAAATACAGCAGGAATTTTGCCTGGTATCTTCTTGCCAAAACTTCAGCCTCAAAAACTAAGGATGTACAAAAGTTATGGCTTAAAATATTTTCCTTTAAGAGGGAAGACCTTCATATTAAAATGAAACGTGTAGAAAAGCAGAGGTCCACGTGATCACATAATCCGTATAAACAAATGATCTTTTAAAGGTTGCTTGGCGATAAGTGTGAGTAGCTGATATCTGTGTGTCTCATCCCTCCATGACCAGCATGGCCCCTTCCTCTAAAATTTTAATAATAACCTAGGAAGGAGGGAGACACATCTCCTTTATTTCCAGTTAAGAGAAACAACAACAGGCCAGAGAGCATAACAGTAATTTATGATTTTGCTGGTGTATTATCATCCAGTAATAAGTGCAACTTGAAACTGCCAATTATCTCATAAGAGGGGTATCACCTTTCCTGCTGTGAATGACTACCTCAGTACATGTAGGTTCCGGCCCCTCGCTCTCCGGCAGGTCACCAGCAGAAAGGAGCCAGGGCAGCACAGAGGGAAAAAAACAAAAACAGTCAAGCCACAAACACTCAAGCTAGCCCAGCCTCTGGCTCGGGAACCAGGAGAAGGGCCAGAGGAAGATGAGAAAGAAAGGGGGCGGGGAGCAGCAAGGCGCCGCCTGGGGTAGCGGTCCGTAGGTCACACACACGCGGTGCCCGGCAGCAAACTCAGTTTACAAAGAGACATCTGTTCCATTACTCCAATGCATTGTGGCTAATTACATCCTGGCCGGTCTGTGAAATGACAGCCACTTATTCTCCAGTGAACCGTAAAATCTGTACATGTTCGATTCGGGGAGTGGGAGAGCAGAGGAGTGGGGCAGCCAAGGGGAAAGAGAAAAGCCAGGAGAAAACCGAAGAAATCACGCTTTCCGGAGAGCCAGTCCCGGTTCTCCCGGCAGGAAGAGGATGAGAAACAGGGCTTCCACTCGGAGTTCAGAGGCCCTAAGTTTAAGATGAAAGAATTTGTTCCCCCAGCTGTTGCTTTTCCTTCCTAGGCAAAGACCGCAGTGCCGGGTGGGGGGGGGCAGGTGGGGGGTGGCTCGCAGCTCTCCATCATCATTACCCCAGGGTTGTGGCTTGGGGACAAACCGACTTGCCCATTTGCTTCAGTCTCCAGGGCCTTGTAAAAAGAGGCAGCTGGTCAGAACCAGGGTGAGGCTGCTGATGGGGCGGGGGTGGGGGTTCTCCTTTAAGCTCTCAGGAAAGTAAATAGCTGCATCCATTCTCACACGGGGACCCTGTGTGAAAGCGAAGCATCTCTGATAGATTGTGGGTGGGGGGTGGGCTTCCTGAAGAGTGGGAAGAAATCTACACTAAAGATTTTTAAGAAGAAAAATCAGGGAGAGAAGCTGGGTGGGGAGGGGAATAAAAAAGATGCTCCTCCTTGCTTTTGGTTGACATTAAACTTGGTCCTAAGGAAAATCCAAAATCACTTATGCAACCTGGTGATGGGTACGGGGGAAACAGAAATGGAAAACAGAGCACACTGCCATTTTGAAATTAGACTTCAATCCACTGTGGGTTTTAATAGGAAACTTATCTTCATTCTTACACAAAAGCTTTCTGCCTGAGGATTTATACACTTCTATCAGAATTTGTATTAAGCAGCTGATGATATTATGGGTTTCTAGTGTGGTTAAGCATTGATCTTTCATCCCCTTGGAACAATACTATCTTCTGTGGATCACACCGCTGGCTTGAGGGATCTGGCATCTCTCTGGAGGGGAGGGTTACCCTGCAGTTTCTACTTGC
Source organism: Phoca vitulina (assembly GCF_004348235.1). Taxonomy (NCBI): domain Eukaryota; kingdom Metazoa; phylum Chordata; class Mammalia; order Carnivora; family Phocidae; genus Phoca; species Phoca vitulina. The sequence goes on from NW_022589717.1 coordinate 17,271,315, forward strand.
TGCCACCACTAGACACAGCCCGTTCCCACTCTTGGGCACCCAAGCTGCCACCCCAGCCAGGGCTGTCTGGAAAACAGTGCTTCTCAAGCTTGGAGGTACAGAGAAATCACTTGGGACTGTGGTAAAATGCAGGTTCTGATTCAGGAGGTCCTGAGTGCGGCCTGAGCTTCTACCCTTCTAGCAAGTTCCAAAGTGAAGCTGAGGCTGCTGGCTCCATGGAGAGCAGCAAACCTCTAAAATCCCCCCCCCCAATATACATATACACTTCCGCCCAATATTAGTTGGGCTAGTGTGGAGGAGCGGTGGAATAAAGCAGAGTGGGTTGGATATGAAGCAGCGCATATAAGCACTGATTGGGCAAAGTCATTTTCACAACTCTGTACTGACGACACAGATCATCAAAGGGTGGCCGTCCCTTTTTGGGTGAGACCAGAGGGGAATTAAGTATAGTTAAAGAGCGGGTGTGAAACATGAAATAGCCCTGATTTTATTTTTTACTCCAAGAAGTTAATGTCGTTCAGTTCACAGGGGAAAACGTAATCTTAAAAGAGTCCTGGGCTTTTAAACCCACGTTCCACCAATACATTTCCAGTTGGGCAAAGAAGCACACAGCTCTGGCAAAAATCCCAGTTGTAGGGACAGGGGAACAAGGTAAGGGAATCTCCCCTCTTCTGATGTGTGTTCTTGCATATAGTAATTGGGATTTAAATTAAAGTTAACTGAAGTTTAACTAAAGTAACCGTCTTCGCTAAGCGCAGGGGCTCAGGGAGAGAGCTGACCCTTTCAGCCCAGCTCAGAAGGCCCCAGGTGCTAGCCAGCGGCTCAAGAACTCTTGGTTGCAAGCATGTTTATATTTCTGTCCCGCGTGGTGGTGACTGAGTTTTAGCTTATGCCTCAGGGAGCCTGATAGGACATTACAAATGCCAAGTGTTCAATGAATGTTGCTGACTGACTGAAGATTCCCGAGTTCAGCTTTATTATTTGAGGTGTCCTAAGACTGATTTCATTTTGGTGTTTGCCGTATTCCTTCCAGAGTCTGAGCCTATGGGTCTGTATGAAGCAGAAAGCTATGAGTAGCTTGTAACACGTTTGCAGGCCCTCCCAGCAGTGGGGGGCACCATACAGATACCCAAGACAACACTACACATGTTCACATGCCTGGAAAATAGTTTTAAGGCTGAAAGGAGCCTAGAAATGATCGAATTCGGCCTCCCCATTTTACCAATGTGGACCGTCCCCATTCTACTCAATGACCTATGGTCACTGAGACAAAATGAGTAACTGGGCGCCGTCAGCTCCTTGACATGAACCCAATCTTCCTAAATCTCATTTGGGGGTTTTTCTATTACATCCTGCTGCTTCTCACCCAGGTTTAATACAACTTTTCCAAAGAGGCCTTTCATTTCCTTCCTGCAACAACAGAAGAGTCAAATATTATTTCCAAGAAGGAGGAACATACTGAGGCTCCAAAGAAGCAAATCTAAATGCAAAATTTTAAGAAAAATTCCACCTGTATAATGGAAAAGAGAATAACCTTATAATTCAGGGAGCTGATCCTCAGGAACATGTTTTTCTGCTTACCGTTGAAGGTAAGGAAGCCCCGGCTGAGGTGACCTGGGGCTGCAGCAGAGGATGCTCCTGGGGTTCTGTGAGAGAGAGCAGACTACACAGAACGTTAGCCTGGAAGCCAGGAGACATGGTGGATCACTGTGGCCCTTGGCGATCCAGGGCTGACATGCCTGTAAGAAGACGTCAAGACTCACTGTTCCGTCTCCTTACTTAAACAGCAGTTTCTATAGATAAACCACATTAGAAAATGCACCAAAATAATAGGTACATAAATAAACAGATACATACAAATAGGAGCAGAAAGGTGTTAAAGAGACCAGACAAACCCATTTTGGCCACTCAGTTTGTCTGCTTTACACTCCTACCATCTGCCAACTTATCAATAAAAGCAACAAATCTAGAAAGGGCAGTTGGGGGAAACATAGCAATACTATAAAATCCCAGGCCCTCATGGTATAAGATGACACAAGCAGGCGTTCGGCTGGTGATAAGAAATACCCTCAGAGGGTTGTTATGAGAACATTTCTAATTCAAAACAACAGTGATAATCAACTTTATTCAATTATCCACTTCTGCTGTCTTGACGCCATGGTTGGGGGTGGTCAGATTACCAATTAAAAATGGAATACCACAGTTCCAGCAAGCAAGCCCCAGGGGCTTAGCAAGTGTTAGAGCCCTCCTTTGATAGGATAGTGAGGGGCCCTTCTTGGCTGCCTGACACCTGTGCATTTCTCTAAAGGCCAAGGAATGCTGGAGAGCTTGGACTAACTTTATTCTCCGTGGAATAGTTCATTATTCTCACTTACAAAACAATACTGTTTTTATTATGATTCAACTATTTCTCCAAGAAGGTAGGAGGTACTTACAGATCTTTCATTTGCTGAAGGTTACTAACCCTTGCCCTACCCTGACTGCAATCTCTTTTCCAACAAGAGCACAGTTCAGCTCTGAGATGGGAGAAGATCTTTCTCCTACGTTGCATTTGCAATTATTTTATAATGCTATTAATTGTAAGGATAATAAAAACTGTTTCAGCTGAACAAAAACTGTGTTGTCCTGTCTGCATTAGATGAAAAGAATGGAGGATAGGCTGACCGAAAGATCTGTCCATTTTAACTTATACTCCCAGTAAGGGAATGGTCTGGCTAGGCAAAGACTGGATTTGTGGTACATTTTCCTGGATCATCATTACTGGGGTGATGGAAGGTGCTGGAGGCTGCCTTGTTCATACCTCTCTAACACGTCTTCCTCTGGCTCCAAGGCTGCTCTTAATAGTCATATTAGTATGTGTGTGAATCTACTATTAATTTTCAACCAGACACTAGATTTTTAACTTTCTTTTTTGGGCTGTTTCCCCCCAAATGCTGCATTTCAGCAGTATTTCCCTACCCCACAGGTATGTACCTACTCCACAGAGTCCTTCTTTCCCTCCTGTCGAGTATCATTTTGAGCCTAATTTTGGGGAGGACAATACCCATTAGATATTGTTCAGTCGTTCTTCTTCTTCACCTTTGAGCACCCCTGCGTGGTCCATTGAACTAGTTTGGGAAAAGCAAGAGGTCTTTCTTAGAAAAAGGAATCCTAGGCTCAGTAAAACGCATTTCTGAGAAAAGGAAATTCTGGAAGTGTTGCTGTTCAGGTCCCTGAGTATAAAATTTTTATTTTTGGTTCTTTTACTCATTTGCTTTTTCCATTTTTTTTCTTGTAAAATGGGCGTATTGTCTAAATTTTCTATAGGAAAAATGGTGTTATGTTTAGGACAAGGTACTGTTCTGCGCATTCTAGTTCCTTTCACCTTACGACAGAAAAGCCATTATTATTAAACACTCACTGCCACTTTAAAAGCATCCCCCTAGAGGGCGCCTGGGTGGCTCAGTTGGATAGGCGACTGCCTTTGGCTCAGGTCATGATCCTGGAGTCCCGGGATCGAGTCCCGCATCGGGCTCCCTGCTCGGCAGGGAGTCTGCTTCTCCCTCTAACCCTCCTCCCTCTCATGCTCTCTGTCTCTCATTCTCTCTCTCGCAAATAAATAAAAATCTTAAAAAAAAATAAAATAAAATAAAAGCATCCCCCTAGAACCAAGATGCGGTATGCACCTTGCCACCCTGACTAATAATGGTGAGGTTAACGACGGAGATGTGGCTTGCTTGGCTACTTCATACAGTGTCGGTGACAATAGCTCTAAATAAATTTCTGAGGTCTTCTGACCTGTGGCTGAAGTCACTTGAAAACATTCACTCTAAACAATCAGGTGAGCTAAGTGCCCAGCCCCAGCCAAATTCTCGATAAAGCTGAACCGCCTTTTCAGGGAGCAGATTTCTGGAAGCCAGGTGGCCTGCACATCTGCAAGTCTGGCTTGAGGACACCATTTGCAATCAAGAACCTTCTGGCATCGTTCCTTGTCAGAGCAGACTGTGATCCCCACACGTGCCCCTCCCCACTCCTTCCAGGGAATGAGGTCTGCTTGAAGAGAATCAGACAGAAGCATGTAAGTCTCAGTTGGCACAGAAAGTTCATTGCTGTCCACCGACACACAAATCAGATCCTACAAGAGCGAGGGGGTCAAGGGCTGAAGCCCTCTGGAGACACCTTCTTTACCAGAATGGGAGTTAAGAATCAATTGCTTTTGGCACGTTACCCACAATTTTTCAAATCCGAATAATCGCAAACAAGCTCATCTTCTGCTACATAGCACCCCTAGTCCACCGATCTCTTCTTTTTTAAAAATGGAGGGCCCTTTTGTTGGCATTCTTTCTATACCTCCCTCAAGAGGAACTGCGTTTGGGAGCTGATATGCAGTGAGTGTGTACACCCAGCATGTGTTTTCTCGTTCCCACCCTACATTGTTTGTTGAAATAAATATGGAAATAAGCCCGAGCAAGACAGCCAAGCCAGCCAAACTGAAATAAATTCATCACTCATGGGCTCTCAAGGGAAGGAAACCGTGCATTTTTTTTCTAAATGATTATTTCTGAAGCACTGAAGGAATGGCTATATCACTAATGAGGCCTGTGCGCCATGACTGCTGATTATAAATGACCTGCAAAGAGACAAGGAGATGGTGGCTAGGAAGGGGAGCCGCTGGGAAGGGGCCGGGGCAGGAGCTGTGGGCGCAGGCCGCTGGTGGTGGCAAGCAGGAGAGAGGAGTACCCGGAATCAAGCCCCCCTGCCCTGCCTCTCTGATCCAGCACTGAGTCCCCCAGAAGAGCATGGGACTCACTCCGTGTAAATTCAGGTGAATGGAAAGGTGTCAAAAGTGCCCCAAAGATAGACAAGCATCCCGTGTACAAGTGCTTATGTCCCCACGGACATCTCTCTACCCCTGTGCATGGAAGTTCTTGGCAGCATCCCAGGCCCTGGAAGAGACCCGGATGGAGATGACAGTGACACGCACACCACACAAAGCCACTAAATGTTGCCATGGCTCCTGGCCCCCGAGATCCTGCCTTGATGGCTAGATCCCGGGGATACAGGAAAAGAAGGTGTAAGCACTGTTCATGAGACGCGATCCTTCCCGGAGCTGGGGAATTCTGCGACAGGCTGACAACAAGGGACTTGCAAAAGGGGTATCACAATGCTTGGATGGAGAAAGCCCTGACAGATCCCGAGGAAACCTCTCCTCTGAGCTTCGTGATTCAATGGCACTCCTATGTTGTACGATGTGCTTTAAGAAAATGCCCAAACATCTCCTGGTGTGACCTGATGAGAATCACTCAGGAGAACCCACTGGGCAATGCTAACAGCAGCAGCTAGAAGGCCCGGCAAGGAATATTCTTGACAAATGAAATGACCCAGTCTCCAAGCGCAAGGGCAGAATGACATGGTAGTTGCTTTGTAAGATGAGTGTAAAATCAGGAAGTCTTGGAGATGTTGTACATGGAGACTGTAGTTAATAATACCGTACTGCATATTTGAAAGTTGCTAAGATAGTAGATCTTAAAAGTCCTCAGCACAAGAAAAAAATTTTTTTTGGTAACCGTATATGGTGACGGATGCTAACTAGACTTATTGTGGTGATCATTTGATAATGTGTACAAATACTGTACACCTGAAACTAACATAATGTTGTATGTCAATTATACCTCAATGAAAAATAAATAAAATGGGGGTATTATTTAACCCAAGGAAATGCACTAATTATCTTTACATTCTTATGAAAAGGTAGAGGCGGAAGGGAGCTTCTGCAGCCAGTCAAACAAAGACACAGTGGCAGGGCATGAGCTGGTCAGCGATGCGTGGTGCCGCCAGAGGTTCCTGAACTTACGGAAGATGGCTGCTCTCTTTGCCCTTGGCAGCAGCATGCTCTACGGAACGCTCTGATGGGGCCGCACAGGCAGCTTCTCATCTGTCCTGTGCCTTCTTCTGCACGTGCATTCAAGGGTGGGGAGTCCTATGTGGCCAGAGTGAAGACCTGGGCTCCAGCTCTCGATTCGACGAGCACTCTAGCTCTTCTAGGCTATCAGCAACCGGTCCGGTCACGGTGATCGTGAATGAACCAAGGATTCTGGAATATCACGCTCCACCTCCTACAAGTCCATAGGGATAACAACACTAGAACCAAAAGACATGAGTTCGATCTAGTCACCAAATGTGTCAAAGCAATACTTATAAAAAAAAAAAAAGGAGGAAAAAGAAGGAAACAAAAGACAAAGTCTAAAGTTCCACTCAGTTGACTTCCGCTTTTCAGCCTCGTTTGCTGCAGCAAGAGACACGCGTGCACTTCCCTCCCTCTCTGCAGCCCTCCTGGGCAACAAAGAGCGGTAGGGTTAGCAAAGAGAAAAGCCACACACAGCAGGCCCCAACATTCCCCTTCTTCATCACTGGGGTGAAGGCTATTTCCAGACCTCGCTTTCTCTCTCATCTTCTCCACATATGGTCAAAGAATAAACAGGGGTTCTCGAATAATCCTACCGAAGAGAAGAATTAAAAGTCACCCATTCCAAGATGCAAGCTCCTCGCCTTGCCGCTTCCAACAGAGGAGCAGAGAGAATCCCACCAGATGCCGCCTCGCTATCGTCTAATGAGTCTGACCCCCGGCCGCAGCTCTAAAAGGGGGCAGCAGCGTGTCAGTGTAAACAGCTAAACCTAGTGTCATGTCAAGTGGTAACAAGGCCACTGCTGGTTTTTTTTTACAAGCGCTGTGCACTTAGCAGATAAAAATGAGCATCCTATCGCTGGCCTCCACGAGTCACACTTATCAACAGTGAGAAGAAACAATGCTTTGTTTGATAGGTGTTACTTGGTGCCAGTGATAGGAAGGCACATTGCTTACAGGCTGCCCATTAGCATGATGAAAAGGCAAGGAACAGTTGCATTAATAGAATCTTTCTGCATGTGTCCACTGGTAAGCAGTTCAGGGCTTCCTGATGTTCCCGCCAATAAAGAGAACTAATTACCCTCCACAGTGCCACCTGGGCTTGAGACAACCCATGTCAGGAAGGGGCTTTGACAAACACATTTATTTGTCCAGGACCAAGTCCAGGGCCAGCAACCTCCATTCTTCCTGGTATCACAGTGGAGCCAGATGCACACAAGATCAATAAAAGGTCCCGAGTTCACTGCAGGCTGGGGGCAGTACCTGCAGACAAGGCGTCCCCTGGGAGGACGGAGGCTTCCAGCCACGGCGGGGGGGATGCGATCACAGCCCGCCCGGACTACAGCTCTGCTCGGGCACCGTGACTGGACACTGAGCTGCAAGTTCTCATTTGAAGAGAGTGGCGACGTTTGAAAGACATCAGACAGCGAAGGGGAGTTGAAAAGAAGGGAGGGGTGTTTTATTGGTGCTAAAGCCCTTGCTTTTTAACAGAAGCATTGTAAGCAGATAAATACTGATTGACACTATTATCCCTCATTTCATATGCAAGGAGACTAGAGTACAGAGGAGGTGACCATATCGCGTATCTGGAAAAAGGAAGAGAAACGGCATTTACTGAGCACCTAGTATGTACCAGTTTTTTCGTATACATTATCTACTTTGATGATTTCCACACTCCTAGGAGGTAGGATTTCTAGACATGCATACACAGATGCACACACACGCACACACACACAGGCTGAGGAAAGTGAGGCTTAGAGATTAATCAACTTGTTCAAAATCACACCCCTAGGGCTGGATTCACACCTCCATCCATCGGACTTGAAAGTCCCTGCTCATTCCACACCAAGCTGTCAATGCCCAGCACCCAGCCTGTGCAAGAAGCCAGGTGATCGGATTTTTGGAGTTCCTGGAGTCTCTTTCTCAAGCTGCTGGAGCGTTCAGGGAGCTCTCGGGCTGTCTCTGGTCCCGAGCCGTCAGTGAGGCTTTACCACGGCAAACAGCCCGCCTCCTTTTGTTAGTTGCAGACGCTTTCTTCAACTTCTTCCTCTAAAGAAAAGGTAGGACTGAAACTATAACTACTGGCATCTGTTCTTCCGCAAAGCTCTGTGTGTATCCATTTGATAATGGGGCTCTGACAACTACCTTATTTCCTTCAACCGGACTCCTCGGTGTACTGTACATCTCAGCACACAACAGAGACAACATGCCTGTCTTGCTCCTAAAGGCGAGTGTGTTACTAAGACGTGTCTCCTTTCTGGCTACCTGTGCTCATGTTTAAAAAACACAGCAGACAGTAACTTGGCATATCACCATTTTAGACTTAATACTCAGTTCCAGTACGGGGAGGTACAGTGTTTCAAAAGCCATGAACTAAAACGCCGACTTACCGTCAGGTCTTAATTACCCATGTTTAAGGACAATGCAAAAACAAAACCAAAAACCCGGTTAGTTTAATATTCATGATAATTTCATCTAGCCCGTATTTTTACCTTCTCAGTTCATCAAATCTTATGTCTGAGAGAAATTTATGGACTGCTTATTCATAGATATAGGTAATTATATATAGTTGGTATTTTTCTAGAAGTTACTCATAAAGTACCTTAATTTGTTTGCATTTTCTAATGAAATGGCTACTATCCCGAGTTTAACAGTCAAAACTCTCCTGCTCGGTCTGGTCCCATCCTAGTCTGGATCCCAGCTGTTTCATGGCGGGAACCTCCCCTCATTTCCCGAGACCTCACTCAAAGGCCTGATGAGGCAACCTCCTGTGGGCGGCATTATGGCCACGGAGAAACAGCCCACCCAGCGAAGGAGAAAGCTTTGCCCACAGGGCCCCTGGGAGGTGCCATTTTCGTCTTCTATTGCACTGCACTGACATTTTTAAATTATAATGACTCCATATCCCAAATGAGTCCTAAGAACATTCTGAATCAGCTAATTAATAAATCAATTGCTCTTCAGTATGGCATTTATCAAATTCACAACTAATATGTGAGGTGAGGTTAGAGGGGAAATCTGCAGCTGCTACACCACTGGTAGAATCCGTTTATGTAGGACCAGCTTGTTCCAAAACTGTCACCACACTCTGGCTATAAGTTAAGCACCTTCAAGTATCTATGCATACTATTTGAGTCCGTTGAGGCACAATTTCATTGAAGGAGACAACAACTTACAGAGTAACGAGTAGCTGCTTGAAAGAAGGAAGAACAGGAGCATCCCTACTAATCAGACACTTGGTGTCCCATATGGTGGTAGTAATTGAAACATCCTTCTGGTCACACTGTTGAACTAAGATTAAAATCAATTAGATGCCACTGTTTAGATGTTGGTGGCATTCTGGTATCTTTATCTTGTTCATTAGGCACACGTATGGAATGGGGATCGACAATACCAAGCTGGGCGTACTCCATCTCAGAGAGTAGACCATTGGTGAACTTCTCAATTTCTTAAGACCCGAATCTTTTCCTATAGGCTTCAGAATCACCGCCAACACATTTGGAATCGGTCATGACAACGGGACTGTCAGAGCTCTTAATCGTCTACCTAGAGCCCTGTACAATCTCCATTTCTCCATCCTACACTGTACCCTCCCCATCAACACAGCCAACTGCCCTTCTTTTCATGCCGCCGAGGGGCTGGCATTGACAGTGTGGGTGGGAGAGGGGAGGTATGGGAAAACAGCCCAGATGTGCAGGCCTTCAACAGTGGCATGATATGAAGTTGGACTGGAAGAGAGCAGAGGGGCAGAGAGCCCCTGCTCAGAGGCCAGAGGTCTGGGCAAAAGCCTGTCACTGGTTTAGTCCAATTCTGGCCCACATCATTTACCCTCTTTATATCATTGTGAACATGCTTTTTCTCCTGGAGGGGACTTTTTTTTTTTTTTTTAAAGAAGAGATAACGGGTGTTGGCCGTTCAGTCAAATGGTTACTTAAGCCTCATGCCTCCCAGAATCCCAGCCTGAGGGCAGATATCAAGAAGAGGGTATATGTGGGGAGAATCAGCAATGGCACTGTCTAACAGAGAGGACAGTCAAAGAAGAAAGAAGATGGAAGGGGAGAAACGGGGGCGAGAAAGACAAGGGGAAGGAATTAGACACGTGGCAGCGCTAGACAGAGTACATAGAGGGTGCACCAACGCTGAAATGGGAAAAGACATAAATTAAGAATGAAAATAGAAAAGAGTGTCTTTATCCAAGGTCAGGGTGTCTGAATCAGGTCAACTTGGCAGAGATACCCAGGCAGGAATGAAAGTTAGCAAAACGAAGTGCAAGGAAATCATATTTTGTTGTATGACAAGTTCATTTCTGAGCACCAAGATGTCAGAAAGTTTCCATTGATGCCTGTACTCTCTTCATGACTGTACTAAGATCTCACGCACTAAGTGCTATCCAGAATCAGACCGACTTGAGACCAAGACAAAGCAGGAAACTGCTTTGAATACAACTTTACTCATCTCAGTGTTTTTGGATTTAAAACAGATGCTTAACGGAACTAAAGCATTTGTGATGTGATTCTTTTCTATTTTGTAGTCCCATTTATAAATCTCCGGTAAGTGGTACCTAATAATTTCACTGGCACCACCATCTCCCATGCCCGACACTATGATAATTCTGAAATACAAACTGAATAAATACATAGGTAGGTCATTTTCAAAAAGATTTTTATTTGCTCAACAGATTGAATCTGTGCTGTGGTAAAATTACAGTTGGTTAAGCAAATCTTGAGTCAGACTAAGGTTTATCAGGGTGATGTTGATCCTTAACCTGTTAGTCTAGAATATAGTTTTAGGAGCCAGAAGAAATTCCAACATCCATATAAACAGAGAATTCACAGAGCTTGAAATGCCCCAAGCAGACTTTCTTACAGTTATTTGTGACAGTCTGACAGTGACGGAAAAAAAAAAAAATCAGGAGCTGGAATGCTTTCTCCCCCACTTTGTGGCTGACTTTATGCAAGACTTCATAGATCATCTTGTGCCTTAATTTTTCTTTCTGCAGATTGCCAGGAGCCTTGTCGACTAGATTATAGATTATAATGAGCTAGCATTCAACCTTAGTTTTATTTTACTAGCCAGAGTCTGTCACCAAACTAAGCATTTTTGTCTGTAAGAGGAAGAGTTTAAGAAATAAATGATCTATTAATATTTTAAATATTATTTTCTATTCACAGATGTATTTTAAAATAGTCATTAGTTTGCGACTTTTGGTGGCAGATAGAGCTTTTCCCTGCAGCTGCAGTCCTTAAGACATAGCTCCATTTAAACATGTTTGCTTCTCCTCTATACTTAAAAATACCAATTGGGTGGCTTCATCAGGATATCCTGTAATTTAGAAAATCAAGGTGATTCATTTTTATATTTTGGAGGAAAACCGTGTGGTTTTCCCCATGCAGCTACCGATCCATGTCACAGCTCTTTGAGAGCAGAAAGGCAGTGGGGATTTGGCAGTGGGGGCAGGAAGGACCCAAAACTGTATAATAAGACTGGAGGGAACTGCTTTTTCTCACACCATTCAATAAGATTTTCACAGTTCACACTTAGGATTTTCTGAGTCTAGGCAGGCCAGAGACTGAGTAATGGAACTGAGCTCTAACTGACTTGCAAATGGGTATAAATATCACTACTTAAATCTCTCTGTGTTCTTCCTTCCCTCCCTCCCCCCTGCATCCTCCCTCCATTATTCAGGCTGTGTAAGATTAGAACATTTAAAAAGACATATAGTGTTCTTTTTTCCCGATCAGTATAGATTGTTATCGGTCTAGGTAAATGTGGAAAGTGGGGCGGCCAAGGGCAGAACGGAGAGAACAAGATGGCTCACTGATCCAATCTGTTGGGCAAATCACAAAAATATTTTTATAAGTGGTTCCTGCAAGAATCACAAGGGATTACATAATGCCTGTTTTAAATGTGTTTTCCATGCGTACCTGACACTGTCATTTTCTTTCAAGGACTCCTGGCAGCTCAGATAATGGGCAAGGGTTAGGTAAGCTGGAACACCTTTCCTGGGCCTCTGTACACAGCCTCTTCAATATGATTTAGAGAGTTGGGAATGATTAAGGAACAAGGTGCCGTGGCGGGACCAGGCGGCCGACTGTGCTGGTCAACTGTTGGAGCGAAGCACAGAAAACAGAAACCTTCCAACACACTGCCCAACCATGCCTAGCTGCTCATCGCCACACTCCTGGTAATGACAGGAAACACACTTCACCTGATTATGGGGACACAGAATACACGGCTGCGCTATTGTTGTGAAAGTCTCGCTTGAAAGAGAAAGTTAATCTGGAGGAATGAAACGACTGGAGGGCCAGGCCAGGCTCACAAAGCCGGGCCCCCTCGCGAGCAGAAATTCCTGTCTGCGTGGGACTCGGAAAGAAACGGAACTGGGGATATTTTGTTTGTTTGTCTCCTCACTCGTATGTTTGATCTGGGCAAGGGGCTGTTTTAGGGATCTCCAATCTCATCCGTTTGATTTGTTTTTCTCTTAAGCATGTGTGCTTAGTAAATTATATATGGTAAGCGACCCTGGGGTATGCCATCCCATCTCTTTTAATACACTTTTCCATTCTGACAAGGAGCTTCAGTGGCTTGGAATAATCCTCTTCAATTGACAAAAGCAGCCCCCAATTTCTAAGTTTTTAAACCATTAGTGGCTGATCAGTTGCAACAAACAGGCTGCTGCTGCCACTGCTGCACCTAATGATTGAATTTTAAATATTCATGATGGATGGATGTCTGTGTGTGCGCGGAACTGACAGCATCGACGGCAGCTTCTCACCAGGGCACCGTTAAAGCCGAGCAGAAGCTGCATGTGTCAGACATTTCCCGGCTAAATATTCCAGTCATTAAAAAAATTATTCTATCATATAGATTGAGCAGCATTAAGGAGTGAGATCTACGCGTCTACAAATGCACAATATCGAAATGGGCAGAACCCTTCCCTCAAAAACAATCCTTTAATCATTAAAAAAAAAAACAAACCCCACTGAACACACCAGCAATTTTGATAGTGGTTATGTTGGGGTGTTGTGATTTTTGGTGGTCTAAATTTTCTTATTTTTGCTTCTCTGTGTTTTCAAAAACATTTTCTACGATAAACGTACATTGTTTTTGTAATAAAAGCTCACCTGAAAAATCCCATGCTAAGCAAAATAACTACCATACAATTTTGACCAATAAAAAAAATTCTTCATTGAGAAACATGCACTGATAGCTTACACAAATAAACATGAAAGAGGAGAAGAAAGTAAGTTATGTCTAAGTTTCATCTATAAGTGGGAAGCGAGATCTATTTTTCCTCTAAGAAAAAGAGCAAAGACAAATGAATTTTTAGAGGAAATTCAACAGAGAGGCTATAGTGGGACATACTATGCTTTATGCGATGAAATGACACCAAGTGTGTTCTTTGGCCATTATTTGTGGCTGAGATTATAAGCCATTGAGAGAAACTAGCTGAACTGAAAAATGCCCTCTGTTTTGATCTACTAGGATGAGCCCCTATTTCTTTCTTGTTTCTTTCTTTTCTGTTCCCTTTTAACTGTTCTTTCCTGGAAATGTCCTTCCTGACTTACATATTTAAACATTATTAAATCATACTGTTTCTTGCATTGTACATTCATGTCATCCTTGTTCAAATGGACACACGTTTAGTAGTATTTATGACCACCCCGATCACAGGAAAAGGAAAGAAATAATGAACAAGCACAGGTATCACAGAGAGCCAAACGAGATATAGTTAAATTGCTCCGTGTGTGAACACTCGGTCATTCTGTAATAAGATTCTTTAGTTCTCCAGACCAGTGACTAAGTGGTTAAAAGAGAAACTGTATTAACTGCTTGGCTCTGATTAGTCCCTAGAAACTTCCTGTAGAAAAGGATTAGAGTAAATACATTGAAAGGAGGGCCCAGATTCTGTGTCTACAAGAAACATGGTGGCGGGGGCGGGGGGGGGGGGGGGGGGGGGAAGAAATAAGACAAGGTCTGATCTCCTGGCTGATAAATGGTTTAAACTGTACAACCAGCTTTGGCTCTTCCCAGTTACGAGGTTAGATCGTGAGTTTGCGCAGAAGAAAGAGAAACAGCAGGGATGGGAAATGATGAAGGCAAAAGTAGCCTCATTGGAAAAACTAGTTGTAAATTTTGAGTCTGAAAATCATGTGCCTCCTAACAATAATGTGCTTGGTAGCAAGAACATCCCCAAGTACAGACTAGTTGACTCAAATGAGAGCCACTGTAACTTAACTGCTCGGCTTTTCATTTGTCATGTTTGCTCTGTCCTATCAAAGTACCCCTTTACAGTTCATCTGTGGTTCAGCTCATTTCTTTGAAATTTTACATAAAATTCTGAAAGCCCACTTTTCTATAATTGTTAACATTTAAAATAATATTTGGTATTTAGAGAAGTTATGCAGACAACTACCTCTTAAGAAAATATGGCTTAGTATGCTTATTGGAAACAAAATGACATATGGGCCTTTACCCTATATATAAAACGACGTGTTCCGTGACTTAGGTGAGATTTTACAGATGAACAGAGCTATTGGCATTGTAGACCATCTTTTTAGATGGCTTAAAATTCTCCCTTGCCTAAAACCCAATTTTATTTAGATTCAGTGTTTTTTTTCCCCCCTTCTTCTAGATTCCGTGCATAGCTGTCCTGTAGCTTGTATCAGGATAAAAAAAAGATGAACAAGTAGCAATTTATGAATTCTAAGGTTCAACATGGTTCTGTGTAAAAAAGAGGTAAACATTTAAACAATGACAAAACAAAATCCTAAGAGATAGCTTCAAGTCATCATTACTGTCTTAGCACTCTGTTCATCCAGTTAATCTCATTGTGTGTAATAAAAATGACCATACCTCCTGATTTGCCCAGGACATTTCTGGCTTAGAGTGGTTGTCCTGGTGATCCGTTTGGTTAGTGCCCCCTTTCACCCTCGGAAGAATCCTGGTTTGGATGATAAATTAGATGGAATTGTTTGAGGTTTTCCATGAGCCAACAAGATAAGCGAGATTGTGTTGTCAACATTTAGCACCGGGACAAACCTCAACCTCATTATTTCCTTTGCTTCCAAAAGGACTGTTGAGAGAATAAAGCTTTTGCTGTACATATATACCCATGCTAAAATAGAGAGAACTATTTGCAAGATGAAAAAAGAAGAGTGCATTCTACCAAAATGTAGAATATGGTCAACCCTAGAAGATTACCCATATTTTAAGAGCCCCTTTCTGGAAAAGCGGGAAGTTGTGGTAGTTTTAGATGGAATGTCTTTGGATTTTAAACTTTCATTCCATTGGCGATTTGGGTTCCAGAACTTTCTCTAATTACATTTTCCTTTCAAATACTGTCCCTTTGAGTGTCTTCTTTCTGAAGGTAGCAAATGGTCATATAACCCTGCAGACTCCTCACTGGGATTCCTAGAACTAAGTAGAACTAGGAACTGAAGTCCAACCTCTTCTCAGATACATCAGACTTATGACAAACCAACTTCTTTTGGCTCATGCCTGCTATTGGCTAGCAGGTTTGCCATCACAGACTTAATATGCCACTTGAACTCCTTTCTCCTTCTCCAGAGTTTTTTGAGACTCCTCAAAGGAAGGCTAGCTTCCTCTCACTCTGAAAATCCAATTTATATTGCCAATGCCCAAGGCTGTAAATGCTGAAGCTTGGAGGGAAATACGGGAGAAAAGGAAGAAAAAGAGCAAGAAAGAGCAATCAAATTGTTTTAGAATATTGAATGTCTTCAGGCTTTTTCTCTTCTCAAACACTGACAACCAACATATAAATAGTTCTTTATTTCCATTTTCCAAACAGAGTGTCCATGTTCATACCTGGCAATATGGGTCTAATATAAAGACGTGAAATAGGCTGGGGGAGCACATTGGCTCAGATTCTTATGCAGAAAGTAGATTTTGTGTGCATGGCTTCAGGACTCCTCTGGATACTGCAAATGAAATGGCGAAGTGTGGTTATGTTTGCAGAGTGTGATGATTCCAGTTTGTAGACAAATGTTCTCACACTAAAACAATGGCCACTTGTGAAGAGCTGATCATTCAGGGAAGGTGAAGGGCTGCTACGCAGGAAACTGACCTTAGAGACTTCTTGAGCGAAGAGCTGAGGGGTCACTGATAGGAAACAGAGGAGTGAAAGCTGCCCTTTTAAGTCTGTACTCAGTCTCTTTCAGACAAAGAAGAGGTTCTAAGACCCTGATTACCTTGGGGCTTGCTAATTGAAATCTGTTTGACTGGTAACATAGCAATCTTCACCCCATTTCTACCAGCTCCGTCCCAGACTATCTTAACCACACAGAATATTACAGACTCATAGGTTCACCACCTGTGGGAATCAGGCTCAAGGGAAGTACAAATTTTGGAATTATTGAAAACATATTTCAGAACACTTGTTCTGTTTCGCTAAAAATCATTTAATCAGTACATCATCACCACATTATGGAACAAAGCTTGATGAAAACTTTGCAACGCATGACAATTTTAGGGGTGAGTTTCATAGTTTTTAATAACTCTCTGCAAATCACCTTATGTGCATGCCATGGTTAGAGAGTAAAATGTAGAAGATACAGGAAGCACCACAGGTCCAAAAATGTGTGAAACTTATCACCAATAGCTTAATTTTATTCCCAGTGTTCATGAAGATTCAGAGGACTGTGTATTTTTAGTTGTATGGTACTTTTCCCATTTCTGGATTGTTAGTAATCCATTCCAGGAACTTCATGTTTGCCAAAGTGCGTAAGAAGTATCCTGGTTAAGGCGTAAGTCGATGCCCTCCTTATTGGACTCCACTATTGTGAAATGGAAAGAGCCCATCAGATTTGTCTCCTGGCTCTGACCTTTACTAGTTGGGTGCTCTTGGCCAAGTCATGCACCTTCTATGGGCCTCTGCTTTGCTTACGTATAAAATATTTGTCCTTCCAGGTGAGGATTAAAAGAAGTAAGGTATGTGAAAATGATCTGTAAACGGGAGTGCACGGGACATGTTACTACTGTCCTCTTTTGTTATAGATGAAGAACTGATGACACAGAAAGACAGATAACGAAGTGACCAGAAACAGAAGCAACTCCGTTACAAAAGTGCGGCCAGACCTGGCAGCTCTGCGTTTCAGGGAACGCGCACCTTCTCATTTCCACTTGCATTTATACCCAGACTAAGGACAAGCTTCAATCTACCTAAAGTTTCATCAATTTCAAGTAGTATCAAAAAAGTTGCTTCTTTCTTCATTATAACAGTATGTTCCCCCTTTGAAGATGGCAAAACCAAACTAACGAACGTTGCTGAGGATGCTCAGATATTCTGGCTACAGAATAGTCCCTATAGTCTCAAGTGAACAAAGTGAAAGAGGAGAGGGGCTGGGGGGCAGGTGGGGGGAGCTGCAGGTGTATTTGATGGATGCCAGCAGGGAGCTGGAAGGATGCTTTGAGGATTATGGAGTGGGCCTGGAGGTCCCCAGGGGGCAGGGTTTTAGAGGCTGGGTGATAACACACAAAAGGCTCTTCAGGAGGCAAATGATCTCTGATCACTTCTCTGTGCCGAGGCCAGCAGTGGACCCCATATAACACCTCAGTGATAATTCCCTTGCCAGGGTCTTCAGGCACCCCAGTCAGAAAGTCAGAGGATGTGGAGGAAGAAACTTCAGGACTCCAGCAGGTTAAGGGAGCTGGATGGGGTCTGCCTGTCACCAGCTCTGAGACCTAGGTTGAGCACATCTTTTCCATGCCTCAGGCTCTTTACCTGAAAACAGAGGAAAATAACCTCACAGGTGGGCTGAGAATTAAGTCTGATGTCTCCAAAGCTTTGATCTCAGTGACTGGCAATGTAGTAAGTGTTCAAGAAATGTCAGCTATTTCTAATTCAGCTTCCTCAATTTCCAGTGAGAAAACCGAGGGCCGGAGAGGGAGAGAGCCTCACTCGAATCCACAAGGCTCAGATTAACAGCAAAATATGGATGACATATCTAATCATTTTACCACTATTACAGTACATTTTCCTCCACACCCTGTGCGAATATTGACGCCCAGTGTGTCCCCGGGATGGCCATCTGTTGAATGGACTGGATGAGCTTTGAGGACCCTTCGAGGTCTACAGAATCAATGATGTTTAATGTCAGAGCAATACACTAAACAAACCATTTCTCAATGTTCTATATTGATGGCAGGGAATATTTTCATGGATAACCCCCAGATGCAGATGACCCACTCAATGCTGGTTCGGGTCTGGTGGCAATAGCGGAGAGCAAAACCATGGTGTCTAATCCAGGAGATCACTGTCCTCAGGGTGACCCCACTCCAGGTTTAAGATTACTTATCAAAGTTGAATGCTGTTTAGGGAGCAAGGCCTGCCCGTTGCTATGGAACATAGTGTGGGTACTGTGGTCTTCTAGGGCTCTCTCAAGCAGTTTGGGAGCTGTCAGATAAATTCCACTGGAGAAATGTTCCTCTCTATCGATGGCCCCAGCCAGGTTGTGGAATCTGAGCCTTAGACTCATAGCTCATTGTGACCATTCTCACCTCCCTCCCCCCACCCCCGCCACAGCCCCTCTCTATTTCCTAAATCATCTATGGGCTCTCACCCAGGAGAAAGGGAAATCAAGCTTGTTGAACCTACTAACCATCTATCTCCAATTCTAAATCAGGGGACTTGGGTGTGGGGATGGCTCTGTTTCTAGGGCTCTGTCCCTTACCACTAGAGTTGGATATGTATGGATGTCTAAGGTTTCCAGACAATCCAGCAGAGGATGAATGAGGTATAGCTGGAGCAGGGTGTCATATGGTAAGCAGTCCTGTCCTCACTCTATTTGAATATGAACTTCATCCTGTGCTACATGCTAGTGGGTAATAAATCTCGGGGTCTGACACTTTGGGAGGTCTGAGGGAATGAAGCTGCTGCAAGATAAAAAGTGTTTCATGCAAAGAGAGGAACCATCATTAGAATAAAAAGTTTATCAATGTATACATTAGAGAAAAGAAGTTTGTCTGAGGAAAATGGCTTCAGAGATGTTTTACAGTTAAAGCAATTTTCAAAAGGCCCCCCTCGATTTTTTTCCCTGTTTTTCAACACATGTTCTAAATTTATCATCCTAGTGGTCTATCTACATGTGCTGCCTAGTGTTCTTTGCTTCATATTTCCAAAGGATTTTTAGTTCTTCAGGTTTAAAATCACCACGGAATTTATAAGGAGTGAAAATATTCCCCAACCTTACATTTGGATGGCTCCCTCTACTTTATGAAGTGCTTTTATATACATTATCTCATCTTTATCATGAGCATCAAAGGTTTGATATCATTTGGAGAGCATAAGGCTAGTTCAGGTCTGTGGAGATTGTATTACAAAGCCCTTCTTTCTACGTTTTAATTTCCACATGGCAGCAAAAAATGTTACGAGTTTACAGAGAAACAAAATCAACTCATTATGAGGAAACCACTACTTTGCTTCCTTATAAAAATTCCTTGTAAAACTTGTTCCAAATGTGGGCTCTGGAAAACTCCCACTCACCCTTTAAGACTGTTCAGGGCTCGCTTTTTCCCAAGCACCGACCTTACACTGACTTGTTCCCCACTGGACCGTGCACCCTCGCCTGGGACTCCAGGTGCACCTGTGTTCACCAGCATGCCAGCTCATTCCACAGGGCACTGTGGCGTCTGACTGGACTACAAGCTCCTGGACTGCTTTTATCTCCCCTGTTCTTACCCAGTCCACCCTGAGGTACGTGGGAGGTATTCAGGGTGCATGGAATGAGTGGAGAGAAAAACACATAGGAAATAGGTACCCTTTGGAGAGTGTGCAGTGTGAATGGGGGCCTTCTAATGTGGTCAGAGTATATTCTTAAGCAAGAAGATGAATATAGATAGCTCTTATTGTTTATGAAGTCAAATTCAAATCGGGCACAGGAGAGGAGTCAGAAGGATCCTCCTGTAAGCACAAAGACTTGCAATTTAGGGAATCTGGGTGGACACCAACAGTGGTTGAGCCTAATTCTCTCTCCCAGCCTATGCAGCTCTCTGGATGGGAAGATACCAGGGAGGCAGAATGAGCAGATGGTGCTCAGAGTCCAAAAGTGAATGAAAGGCTTCATCTTGATATGTTATACGCACACAGTGAGAGGCTGCAGTAAAGCCTCTTGTCCAAGTCCTGTGAGGCTGCAAAGCACTGGAGTGAGAGCTAAAGCTACACATAAGCCATGAAAAACCTTGTACCTTTAAGAAAAGTGGCGGTCTTTCACCTCTATACTTTGCGATTCTGCGGAGAGGACTAGAGAGTTCTGGTGCCCCATCCCACCCACCAAAAGAAAGTAAATCAACAATTATAATCTTTGCTATTACTGAAGAATATAATTCGTAACTCTTAGGAGACTGCAACTAATAAGCCATATTTATGTGCTATTTTGTAATATTAACAGATGCTTAAGGCAACAATAAATATAAATACACAAAGGGGAGGCAAAACTGTATATGAGTGTCTATGTGGACCACAATTTTAAATTCTAGTAGTGAAAAAAAAAATGAAGGCAAATCCAAATAAGGAAAAGTCATGAAAACACAACTTGAATGATGATAATTAATTAGCATAAGCATAGTGAAGTTTTGTCATTTTAAACAACAAATAGAGCCCAAAGCAAACAGGAAACACAAATATCAGTGACATTAAACACCAAAAAGAAAGAGGAGTGGGGAGTAGGTTTAACCTCTGCACCGGGTTTACTGCTGGCTGAGGCAGGGAGAGGTTTAAAGGAGATTAAGAAAGATAAACAATGTCTGTTGAGCCACTCTTAATTTGGCTGCAGGCATCCAGTCAAGCAGGTCTGTTTTGAACTAGTGGGCTCGCATACACCCAACGGAGCCAGGAGGACAGGCATCGAGGCAAGGTAGCACTGGCTCTAGAACATGATGGGCCCCCACCCCCGGCCCCATTACCCCCACCCCACCTCCTAGTGAACCCGAAAGGAAACTTGCCATTACCAGGTTCTGATCCGATGGTCTTAGGTCTTGTTCTTTGGTGTCTAATAAATAAACCTATGGATAATAAGTTTTCTTGCTCATTGTCTTGACTAAAAGAGCCCTGTTTATTCTCAGAATCACAGAATTTCATAGATTGGACATTAAAGGTCACTGAGTCCACCCATCAGTTTATCAAGCAGCCATTCGGCCTATGATCACCTCTAGTGACAAAGACCTCATTTCCTCTTGAAACGGTTACTACCATCCTTGAACGGCTCTGAATATTAGCGAATCCTTCCTTAGACTGAGCCAAAATTTGTCTTTCTGAAATATCCACCTTTGGCCCCTGGGTAGAGAATAAATCTAAACCACCTACAGTATGAGAACCTTCCAAATGTCAGAAAATGCTATTACGTACTACCCAAGTCTTCTCTACTTCAGGCTAAATACACTCGGTTCTTTTGACCTTTTATCATATGGTTTTAAGCTTTCTCACCCTTGTGGCTGCCTTCCTCCGAACCCAGTCCAGTTTCTCTAGCTCTCTCTCCGAGTGTGGCGTTCACCAGACATGCGCTGCACAGCGTGGTCTACCAAGCACGGGTCACAGTGGACCACGCTCACCTCTTCTGGGTTACCCTATACTCCCGTAGACTGGAGCTGCAGTGCCAAAGA
The DNA here is from genome assembly GCF_004348235.1 of Phoca vitulina. NCBI lineage: Eukaryota > Metazoa > Chordata > Mammalia > Carnivora > Phocidae > Phoca > Phoca vitulina. The sequence continues at coordinate 17,292,817 of NW_022589717.1, forward strand.
AGTATTTGCTACACTTACTGAGCATCTACAGTGTGATCGGCACTGCTAGTGCTTTCCATGCAATGACGGAGAGATCGAGAACCAGCCTCTGTGCAGGGGCTGACATTATTCCTATTTTATACCTACGGGCCCGAAGACACAGAGAGGTCAAGTAGCTTGTCTAAAGTCACACAGTCACTGCAAGGCTCCCATTGACTCCTGACAGACTTGCTTTTGATAGGTTCTGCCCAACATTCCAAATTGTGGAGACCTTTTTAGATCTCCATCCTTGCCTTTCAGCATAATGTATTCTTCTTCCTCCCAGCCCCAGCTCCTGTCCAGCTTGATAAACGTGCCCTTTATAACTTTATCCGAGTCATTCATAAAATTTTGACCAGGACAGAACGACGGCTGGGCTGCCTGATGACTCTGGGCTCCTTTTTTTTTTTTTTTTTTGCAATGCCAGTGGAAATGATTCCATTTAGTCAAACTATGAGACTTTATTTAAAAAATGAATTCATTGTAAGTTCCTTGAATGCCTGTCACATGTTTCTTTGCACCCCACACAGCTATCTACGGCTCAGTAAAAATCACTGAAAGAAGTACTGTATTCTGAAATATGGGGCCTTGAGGAGGGCACAAGGGGGTGGCGCGTGCGCTGCCTGTGGTATGTAAGTGTTTCTCCCCTACTGACTGTTCCGTCGTTAGCCCTGCCTCTCTGTTGGCAGATGCCATTTTGTGCTTTCCACACGTCCGTAACACTGGTGACCACACCCAGGACGTAATGCGTTGGAGACCGGGCATCTCACTGCGCACTAGAGAATTTTAGAAAATGAACCACATTGAAGACTGAATTGAGCATGGCTGGATCAGAAGCAGGTCATGATGAGAAATATCTGTCCACCATGACAAGACTGGTGCCTAGAAACTAGAGAGAAGGAGACGTTTGTGGTATATCCTTCATCTCTGAGGATGCCATGATGCATTATTACTGCACCAGCTCTCTACACATAATAATACCACAATATCAAAGGGCAGCCCAGGTTCTTCGAAGCACCATCCATCTCAGCATGCCATGGATCTGTTAACATGGTGGGTCAAATCATGTCCCCAGATACACACTCACAAGAAAAACATCTCTGATTTTACCCTGAGAGTCAGCTTGTCCTCTGACATCAATGTTATCAGAGGTTCTACATTTCATAGAAAATATCTTGAAGTACGTTGGAATAAAGAACACTGAAAACAGTGTTAACTTCGAAAATAATAACAAACAAGGAGTACTTAGTGTCAGCTCATTAATTTACATGCATTATCTCATTTAATAGTCACAACAATTTTGAGAGAAATATATTAAAACTATTTCCAATTTACAGATAAGTAAACTGAGATACAGAGATGTTAATTACTTTGCTTGTAATTAGAGCACTGAAACTTGAATTGGGCAGCATAATACTTACGCTCTTAAATACAGTGTGTGTCACGCCAAGACACAGACACCAAGGTGGTATTAAAAGTGCAAAGATTTTTTTTTTTTTTAGAAAAAAGAATGAGAGAAAACGGGGAGAGAGCTGGAGAGGAGAGCTGTCAGAGCCCAGTGCAAGTCTGACCCCAAGCGAAGGCGAGCCAGGGAAGGTCAGCTGGAAGGTGGCAGCCTCAAAGATTGGGGGAGGCCTGGCATGGCTGCTGCGGAGTCCCCGAGTCAGCTGTCAGGGGGGTCACGGCTCACCCAGGCTCCAGAGAAGAGCAATGATGGGAGTCCAGAGAGCAGCTGCGGCCTGGAGTTCAAGGTCCCCCGGCACATTCTCATGGCCACCACCCGCTGGCTCCCACGAACCTCAGGAGGGGGGCAGTTAATTTGTTCTTAAGGTGTAAAAGGTAAGTCGTATCAGAAGAAGGATTTTCATCTATCAACAGAGACATTTCAAAACCCACAGCCTGCGTGGCCAGACTCACTAATTCTCAGGCTACAGAGCGGAGGGCCTGACCCATGGGAGTGAGGGTCCAGGTTCCCGAAGATGCTGAGCAGAAGCCCTGCTCCTGGGAGGGGAGGATGGAGAGGTTTCCTCCCAACACCTGCAACAGACTCACTTCACGTTCATGACTCTGCTCGCAAAGAATGCTCTTCTGTAGACAGTTTCATGGATTCTCTGAAAAGCATTTGGGAGAGTGGTTTCTCATGGACATATTCCAGAAAGTTCCCAAAGGGGAATCTCTTGTGCCATGGATCGCAGGGAAACAAGCAGAGAAGTTCCAGGAATGGATCCTGGCTGAGCCTAATGCTGTTAACATACTGTCCTTTTAATCTTCTTTTTCTCATAGTTTTCTTTTGTCCTAATCAATTCAAACTTTATTCATCCACAAAATAAAGAAAAGTGTGATAGAACCACTTCCTTTATTTTTTTGAAACACAAGAAGAGCCAGGCTTATTTGTTCATTCTGACCACTGTTCTGCATCTACCTAGTCAGAAACCTGGGTCAGTTCTAACTTTGTCAATCTTCTGAGCTCAGATTCCAACTTAAGCTGTGTGCACAGATTACACCCAGGGGGCACTCAGCTTATCCTTTTGAATATACCTACAAATATATACCTACATATAAATATTTAAACACACATATATGTGTTTATATATATATGTATGTATATATATATATATAATGTGTTCTATATATATCATACAAATTATCTAAAATAACATATATATATTATGCTATGTGTTATATATATATCATATAAACTCTCTAAAATAAAAAAATGAAACCCTCCTTTTCCCTGTTAGACCTAGGACCATCACACAATTCATGGCTCTCTCTCCAGCCGTTGACTTCTTGACCTCTCTGTGGTGGTGCCTGGAGGCCATCCTCAGACCTCACACATCACTCCTGCCTGGCTGTCCTCATACCTCCCGGACGCCCAGATACTACTTTCTTATCCCTCCTTTTTTGTTTCCTCTTTACCTGTCTAATTCTTAAATGTTGGTGTTCCCAAAGGCTGATCCTTGGCTCATTCTTTTTTCCCTGTGTATATTCTCACCACATGATTTTATCTACTTCCATACTAGAAATCTTAGGTATACCTTGGTTCTCCCCTACTATGTTTTCCCTTCCCTTCCAACTTTGTCCCACCATCTGAAACTCCAACCAACCTATTGCAAAATATCCTCTGCATCATTATTCCACTGTGTTAAGGGTACTAATATATATGAGTGCCTTTCTGATGCCACACAGTCTGCAAGGTGCTATTTATATATTATATTTTATATATTATATATATAATATATTATTATATATTATATATTTTTATTATTTATATAAATATATTAATTATATTATATATAATATTATATATGATATATTATATTTATATATTTATTTATATATGATATTTATTTACATTATATATTTATATATATAATATTATACATAATCTCACAAGCCTTGCAACAATCAAGCAAAATAGATTTTATAACTTCTACAATACAGAGAGGGAAACTGAACCCACAGAAGTTTAGTTAATAGCCTGAAATTTAATGTTGGTCAAGGTGGATCTTTGCTTTGAACCAACGTCTTGAACTCCAAAGGCAGACTCCCCCTGCAGCCCACTCTTAGGCTCCTACACACCCACGTCTCCCATCTTCCTGCTGGTGGTCTCCAGACACTACCTGCCTGGTTGCACTCCCAGTGTGGACAGAGTTATTTTTTCCAGAAACCAGGATGATCCTGTCTCTCCTTTTCTAGAAGCCTCTGCTGATTATACCTCAGGATTAAGTCCTTACTAGCTGGTTTGACCAGTGGTAACCAAACTCATCTGCACACTGGAATCACCTGAGGAACCGTGAGAACTGTTGATGCTATATCCCACCCAGAAGTTTGAGTTCATTGGTCTCAATTTTGAAACTTTTGAGACTTTTATAGGATCCCAGGTTATTCTAATGGACAAACAAGTTTGGAAAAGGCGCCAACACCCCTACATTCTGGTTCTTATCTCTCTGGCAACTGCCTCCCCCACTCCAAACCCCACTGTGGCTTTGACCATCCAGTTCCCTGTCCTGGAGTCCTTCCTCTCTTTGACAAACTTCTATATCCTTTGATATTCAGCTCAAATGTACCTTTGATTTTCTCTGCCCTGACCACTTTTGCTTTTGCACTGGCCACTTATGCTACTGGGAATCTGGCTGCCTACCCAGTGGTTACCCCAGACATGTGCTGGGGAAGAGTGGATACCTCTCTTCACGATCTCCCAGAACACAATGACTGGCAAAGAGGAATTGCTCTGTAGTCCATGAATGAATGAATAAACGAATGAATGAATGAGTCAATGAATACCTATGTAAGAACTGGAAGTGACACCAGACTAGAATAAGGCTCTGAAACCTCAATCTAGGTAGCAACATGGGGTCCAGGTACTAGATATGTGAACCTCCTTAAACTGTTGAAATACTTTGAGTTTCGGTCTTCTCTTCTGCAAAATGGAAATAATAATAGTAGTACCTTCATGCAGGGTTGCTGCAAAGGTAGGAATTGATATTTGTAAAATGCCTAACATAATGTCTAACACTCAAGTAATAAAAACATATTGATTTTATTATTATATCACTAGCCCTGGTGTGTTCATTTGTGTGGTGTGAGATCTGGGGAACATCACATTACCTTTTCTGTGCCTTTTTCTCATCTACGAAATGTACACAGTAACATTGTTTCTTTTCTCAAAAGAAAGATGGAAAGGATATAAAATGTTCTACAAATGCAACAGATGACAATTGGTATCCCATGTTTGTGTTTACTTCCTAATCTCTGTACCTTCTGTGATAATATCAGAGCAAGCATTTTTCTTCGACTGAAAACCCTTGACATTTGGGGAAAGGCATCCAGAAACATCCTTTAATTCATATTTGCAAATACTATAAGAGCACATAAGTTTTCCCAGAAAATACAACAAATTATAACTAAGTATTTCACTAAGGTCACACCTTCAGATCCATATCGATCTGACAAACACAGAACCACAGGTATTTTTAAAGCTTTTAAAATAATATTGGCCACAAAAATAATTTCCCACTATAGGTGTCAATGACATCACTATTGTACTAATGGCAGACATAAACTGAACAAAATTAGTAAAATCTAAAGAGTAGTGATGAATAAGAACAAATTTCTTTCAGCAGTGCTGCTGTGAGGTAGATGACAGGCAGGGAAGCAAGGTGGGAAGGGATAGACTCAGGGCCACTCTGGGCCACTATGTGGCTCATTCACAAAATGATTTGCTTGCCTCTTGTGCTGGCCTCAAATTCATACTCCAGTATAATTATCAATTACTTATACCATGACTCTGGCTTTGCTTGTGTTAAATAAAAAAGTTGAATAATAAATTCCTGAATACTAGAAGCCAACTGCATTCACTTACTCCTGTCCTACAACTGCCATTAACATGTTCAGGAGCCAAGGGACAATGCCGGGGTAGGGGAGGTTAAAGTACTCTCAAGGAATCTCAAATTCTCTGCCTACTAACCTGAACAGGGATAAAGCTATGAATGGATAAAAAGACTTTCAGGACCATAGTAATATAAAGTTGTGTCTTGTTTTTTTTTCCTTTTGCTATAAAGCTTAACTTGTTACTCATTTTCCTCCTTCTGAATCACTTTAATTAATTAATTAATTAATAGAGAGGGAGAGAGAGAATCCCAAGCAGGCTCCATGCCCAGCGCAGAGGCTGATGTGGTGCTCGATCTCACGACCCTGAGATCACGACCTGAGCCAAAATTAAGAGTCAGAGGCTTAACTGACTAAGCCACCCAGGAGCCCCAAATATTGTATTTATAAAACAGAAAAAGAAGTTGTGAAATGGAGATAAATTCTAATGTTGAAATATCATTAGAATTTTCTTCCATTCTACAGAGTATGTTTGTGTGAAACTTAAAGTATCTTTTCCCCTTTAATTCTGCAAATAGTACAATTTCAAATACAGCAACTATCCTCTATTTAGTTAAACATTCAACATTTATATTCAATATTTTACACAAGTTATTTCTCAATATTCAATATTCTAAAAAGTTATTTTTTCCTCCTTGGAGAATCAAAATTAGCCTTAAATCTTATTCTCTTCTTCGGGAATATAATGGGGAGACGTGCTTCCTCCTGAATGGGCTCAGAGGCCAGTAGGCAGCCGGCAGATGGAACAAGGTGCCAAAACAAGATGGAGCCAGGTGACCTTGGGGAGAAATCATTCCCGGTCTCTGCTTTTAGCTCCAAAACCATTATTCTTTTGCCTTTCATATGTCTTGTCACTGAATCATAGAGTCCTCTGGCTTCTATAAAAGCAGCTTTTTCATTCTCTACCTAAACACAATAATAAATTAAGTCTATCTTTGTAGAGGTGGTCTAGGTCTGGCCTTCTCTCTTCATCAGCCTCATTTCCATCCTGTTTGGCTCTTCCCAACTTATACCCACCCCACGCTCCCCCAGCCCTCCCCAGGAACTGAACAGTCTTAATGACCTTGCCGTAAACTCTTCCCCAAGTCTTCCTTCTTCTCTTCAATTATGCCCATAGACACAGGCGCTGAGGGGCCCCGCCCTGGCCCCCTGCTTTACATGGCTCAATCAGCTCCTCTGGCCACATCCTTCCCAACCGGGGCAAGTAGTCTGTAGGGCCCAGGTGAGAGTGCAGGTCCCCCCTTTAGACTGTGTTCTGGATGCCTAGAACCCCAAATTCCCTACCCAGAGGACCTCAGGCCTGCTCTCCCAGGTTATTCCTCTAGAAGGTGAATACTCACCTGTGTGCACTCTAGACCCAAAGAATGGCCAAGGGGTGTGTGTGTATGGACCTTGGGGGTGTGGGAGGGAGGGTTCTATAAGTATGGGAAGGCTCTGTGCTATAGGGACAGAAAGAGAACTGGATGGCCCAGGGAACCCATGCCTCAGAAACCCCGAGAGCCAAAGATTCTACATTCAAACCCAGCCTTTGCTGTTGCTATGAAGGCCTGCGCATCAAGGCCGGAGGACAGAATATATTTTCCTTGATAGTTAGTTTGATGTACAACCAGTGTGAAACCTATGGCACAGAGGCCTGCGTGTGTATTCTTGCCTTGAGCCCATAAATGGGAAGGGCAGGCCTGCTTCTCCTCACCCAGCAATTTTCCTACAGCTCTCCTTTGTTAAATCCCCATGCCATTTTGGTGTGAATGTCGAGCAAAATCTGAGACTTCAGTGTGGCTGAATTCCCCTTCCTAGCAGCCGGGCCTTGTTCACATCATTCCTCCCCCTCTCCAGATTCAGCACTGACAGAGGTCCCAGCGGTTCATTTGTAAACAGGGAAGAGAAGCTGTCGTGGGTCCTGCAGAGAGGTTTTCAGGAAGCTTGGGTGCTCCTAGGGTCAGAGCCTACCTCGTGGGGAGCCCGTTGGCGGTGGTAACCGCAGACAGACAGGTGACCTCTTCTCTCCCTACTGTATTCTTTCACTCCTCTGGTCTAAAGTGTGTTTCAGACAGAGAGGGGAAGGCTGGGACGGAAGTCGGCCAAGCAAAGACGAGGGGTGGGGGAGCCCTCGGCAATTCCAGTTTGTCACTAATGATTTGTGTACAATTCAAGGTCAGAGAATGATATGTGAGGCTTGTGCGCCCACCCACACAAGCATACACAATTTAGTACTTGATTATATCAGCATATAGCACTAATACATCTAATGCTGCCTTGTTCACTTGCCTCTCCAATTAGACAGAAAACGCTGAGGGCAGGGACTACATGTTAACCTTCTTTTGTTCCCCCTAACACCCACCACCTTATTAGGCACATAATGGACATTTGATAAATATGTTTTGTTAAAAGAGGACTGCCTCTGTAATGAAATAAATGTGTTCTTGAAATGTTCTGAACAGAGCGAGTTTTGTAAACGGAATTCTATTTGAATGATGCTGGGAAAGTTGCAGTGGGAATAATATGATCAGTCCTTTCACAAATTGGGTAATCATTCCATTTGGATTGTTACATATTTTTTACCCTCTTGGGCCTAAACAAGGAAATCTCATCCTAAGACAGGAGTGTGGGTGAATCCTCTGCAATTGTATCCAAATTTGTTGTGGGAATGTGTATTTTTCTGGTGAGATTGCTGTAGCTTTCACTGTATTCTCAAAGGGACGTGCTACTTAAAAAAAGAAAAAAAAATGTTAAAGCCCATGGGTCTAGAAGGTACTAAGGAAACTGGTCTAAGCTTCTAGGAAAATAATTTACCAGCTTTGGTAGATAGAAAATAATAACCATAGCTAACATTTGTTGAGCATCTGCTATGTACCTAACCCTTGACTTTCACCATATTTAATCTTCCCTGCAAGGTAGCATTATCATCTCACTTTGCAGATGAAGACACTGGAGAGACGTGCCTCAGGCACATGGTTATTAAACATCAAATGTGGGATTTGAACCAGGATCTGTTTGGTTCCAAATTAGGAAGCTTTTCATGAAAACTGTTTCTGTCTCTCTGTCTCTCTCTGATGCCCTACTTAAAATAGTAACTCTGATAATCATAATAGTAAATAAATTAACTTTGAGTATATTATTATCCCCATTTCATCAATAGGAAATCTGAAGTTAAGAAATATGTATGGGGGTGCCGGGTGGCTCAGTCGGTTAAGCATCCGCCTTTGACTCGGGTCATGATCTCAGGGTCCTGGGATCAAGCCCTGTGTTGGGCTCCTGGCTCAGCAGGGAACCTGTTTCTCCCTCTCCCTCTGCCCTTCCCCCCACTTGTGCTCAATCTCTCTCTCTCTCTGAAATAAACTTAAAAAAAAAAAAGAAATATGTATGACATTCAAGTATAAATGATAACTTGCAAAAGACTCCCCAGATGGTAAGTGAAGGGGCCAGTGTTCTAACCAAGGTTCATCCACTTCTTGAGCCCACTGTTCCTCGGTGCCTTCCACAGCCCTGGGGGGATGGCCTGGCTTCCCCAGGACTCACACAAAAAATCTGTGGACTGGCTCCTGGTTTCAGGATACCATAATTCTTTTGGAATCCAATTCTTTGCCTTTACATTTTCTAGAGATGAGTGCAATCCTTCAAGCATTTGAACCTAGGGCTGTGTTAGGCACTGTGGGAAATGGGAAAACATCTGTGTGTGTGTGTGTGTGTGTGTGTGTGTGTGTGTGTACACGCGTGCATGTGTGTAACATAATTTTAACCAAAATTCTGAGAATGTGTCTGATACATGATTGCATTTAGAGCTATTTAGGAAAATGGAGACCATGCACTCAGTGGGCAGCTGTAATACTCCCTCCTCAGTCCTCAAGGAGGACTACCTACAAATTTAGCAGGAGCTCAGAGACAGTTCCATTGATATCAGTACATATGGAAGGTTGGCCAAAAAATCATTCAAGAGTCATCCGAAATTATCAATTCACTCCATTTAGCTATTCTGCTTGATATGATGATAGTACTAAGATAAGCAAGTACTGTTAGCTCTTTGAAATAAAATAATGTTGAAACCCAGCTTTAATATATAACCTGGAAGGCAGTTTTACACAGAAGTTAAGCAAAGCCCGGGCCTTGAATTCAGAGATTTGAGTTCCATCTCCACTCTCCCATTTACTAGCTATGTGCCCTTAGAGAAAAACCACTGGATTTCTCTAAGCCTCGGTCTTCTCACCCATAAATGGAGATAAAAATACCTTTTATGACACAGTTTGTGAAGATGAAATGAGGACATGTGTGTAGGATAATGCTTGAAACACAGTATTTGCTAAAAAAAAGGGTCATATTTTGTTTTTGTAACCTCATGTCTAAAGAAATAGAATAATTAATTTGTAAAATTTCTCCCTAAAAATCAAAACACGATAAAGGATACAAATAAATGCTCCTTGTCCACGCATGGTAACCCTGGAATTAAAAAGAAAATTCTGACAATAAAAGCTCACAGGAAAAGAATTCTAAAATAAGTCTTTCTGTGTGTATAGGCTTATCCAAATTTCCTTCCTAATCTTATTTCTTACCGGTGACGTGTTATGACTGAAAATAATCTTGTGTGACCCGGAGTGAGCCACAGAAATGGGTGGGGCACCCTTCAACATGCTATGGTCTTTCTGTACAAGACAACGTCAGAACTAATTCTTTCCATCCCTCATTGGTGTGAGAAACATGGCAAGAAGAAGACAGATTGAAGAGCCTAACTGGTACTTTCCAACCCTTGCTTCCACAGTCATTTAGTATATGCAAGACAAAATTCTTGACAAATCCTAATTTTCGATCGGAAAAGTTGGGGTGATTGCTGGCGGCAGAGCAGAGATATACGAGTATACACAATAGTGGGGAACTCGGTTCTTCCCTCCCAGCTGACAGGCAAGCCAATTAGATCCATCGACTTGTTGCTGATCTATGTTTTCAAGGACCCAAGGAAGTCAGCTTTCTAGAAGCAATACAATTTTTGCTTTTTTTTTTTTTTTTTTTTTTTTTTTTAAAGATTTTTTTATTTATTTATTTGAGAGAGAGAGAATGAGAGAGCAAGCACATGAGAGGAGGGAGGGTCAGAGGGAGAAGCAGACTCCCTGCCGAGCAGGGAGCCCGATGCGGGACTCGATCCAGGGACTCCAGGATCATGACCTGAGCCGAAGGCAGTCGCTTAACCAACTGAGCCACCCAGGCGCCCCAATTTTTGCTTTTAATATGCAGTGTCCTTCAGTGAAAGTGACAAGGAGGTTGAGGTAACTTTAGAACGCTGGAGACAAGAATTCTTTATCCAGAGATAAAGGTGAAGAGACCCAGGAAGCTGGGTAAGAACAACGTAAAAAATGTATGCCTGCATTCTTACCAGGGAGCTAAGATGATGCTGTAAAGTAGGACATTCTCAGACATTTCTGGATTGCTTCTCCATGCCCAAAAGGCCTGCAGACCAGAAAGATATCGGCTCCCATGTGCACGGCTAACCAGATACCCAACCCCTGCCCCCAATTCCAACAAAAAGGATATAATACTCACCAAAAAAAATAAACATCTATCTGGAAGATGGGGTAAAGGGGAAGAAATAGGAAAGGGCTGGAGTTTCTTTCTTTCTTTCTTTTTTTTTTTACTGGTTATTATATTCTAGGAGAGTAAAAGTGATTCTGAAGCCACTGCGTTGGCAAGGGTAGACAATGCAGACCAGAACGTCCAATGTGATCCTCAGATGGCTTTCTAGTTCCCATTTCACTCTGCGAGTCTCAACAATGAGGCAAAATTGCATCAAGTTTAAAAGCTCAGGTTTGGATTCAGACTTTGCTTTGGTTCCTAGTTCCAGTACTTACTCCGTCACCTTGAACAGACTAAACTTTATATGACTGAGTTTCAGGATCATTTGAAGACGAAATGCAATGGTTCCTGTCAAGTCCTTAGCCCAGATTTTGGCACACAAAGCATTCCATGGATGGCAGCCACAATTCCATGGATGGTAGCATTCCTTTGGATCCGAGTTTCTCAACCTCCGAAATACTGACATTTTGCCCTGGACAATCCTTTGTTGTGGGGGCTGTCCTGTGCCCTGCAGGACTTTTGCAGCATGTCTGGTCTCTATTCACTTAGATACCAGTAGCAGTCCTCCCCTCCCCCAGTGGTGACAACCAGAAATGTCTCCAGATATTGCCAAATGTCCAGTGGGGCATGGGGGAACCAAACCATTCCCTAGTAGTGAACCACTGCTTTGAATCAATCCAAGATCTAGAAGATAAGAACAACTCCATTCTTCTCCTTGGCATTTACATTTTTAAGCCCCAGCTTTACAAAATTCATACTCTTACTTTGAAAGCCTGGTAATAAATCACATAATAACTAAAATGGTCTCAGTTCCCTCATCTTGAGATGGTATTATATCTGGGTTCACTCTTATTCTAACCCTGAAACGTCTATTCCTAACACTTTCATTTCACCAAGAATTTAAAAATGGTTTCTCCCTACGAGGAAACTTACATAAAGAATACATATTCAACTGGAAAAATTAGGAAATGCAGCTAAGGAAAAAAAAGAAGGGAAAAGAAAAGAAATATCATTTATAGTCCTGGCAGTTAGAACTAACTAGGGTTAACATTATAACGAATGGGTTTTCAGATATTTTTTGAATACATAAATATGTGCATATACACAAATACACATGTACGTATATACTCACACAACACACACATATCAAGCACATATTTCTTGCATGCTTGTCATTTTTCCCACTCATTAATTCTAGCAATCTCCAGACCTAGTGCTAGACACTATATATTTTTTCTCATGTACCACTTCCCTCAAGAACTGGTTCATCAACTCATGTTTTCAACCACCATCTGGACATGGATTAACCAGAAACCTACCACTTTAGCGCTTTATTTCTCCACTGAAAGACATTTTTAATTGACTGTCTGACTGACAAGTTGAACAGTGTTACGACTACCCCCTTTACCAATAATGATGGCTATATTCAGGTTTGTTGTTGTTGTTGTTGTTGTTGTTGTTTTAAGCAGGCTTCACACCCAGCGTGGAGTCCAACTTGGGCTTGAACTCACGACCCTGAGATCAAGACCTGAGCTTAGATCAAGAGTCAGATGCTTAACCGACAGAATCACTCAGGCATCCCAGTTATGTTAAGCTTTTTAAGTTAGGTTTGGAAGTACAGTTTGACTCCCCTTTTCCTTACATGCCCCAAATCATGCCTATGGTCACCTCCACCCTTCTCTGACTTTTTCTTTGGCTCTACTTTCCTGGTCACATCAGTCGGGTCCTAATTATTTTGTTCCAGGTGTGCTGTTTCCTAGCCTCTCTCCTGCCAATCACTTTGATCAAGATAGCACTCTCCTCTTTTCAGAAACCTACAATGACTACCCATCGCTTCTTGTATCACGGGTTAGATCTTAATAACGAGCTCCGAGGGGCCTCCTCACTGCCTTCAGTTCTCCTCCCAAGGCCTTGTCTGTTGCTACCCCTCAGCTTGCACTTCTTATTCCTTATCAACTCCTCACAGCCCGCAATTCCCTCACTCCCCTTTCTGAACAACAGTCCATTAAAAGTAAAGTAAATCAAAGCACAGGGCTGATGTCTTTTAAAAAAGAAGAAAAACTAGAACATTAATAAATTATCCTTCTGCTTGTGCTTTCGTTACCAGTGATAGCTAATTATTTATTATATTAATAAGGTGTGTCTTTTTTAGATTATTAATGAATGCTTTATTTATTTATTTTGATTTCAAAAACACATTTGAATTTTCACCGCGTTGGATGAAATGTGTTCATGATCCTAGGAAGTCAATCTCACAAAATGATTTTTCTTGTAGCAGGGTTTCTCATCAAGGCACATGCGCTACTTAATCCAAAAGTGGGCCAGTTTTCTCAATTAAAAAGTGTACAAAAGAATAACCCTTGAATTCCATCATTGTAACTTGGACAACGTATCACTCCATCAAATATAAACAGGAATCTGTCTGCTGTTATTATTTAAAAATTATTTTAAATCCAGCTTTTACTAGAGGATAAACTTCTTAAGGGCTGGGACCATACCTTTTACGTCCTTTTGTGATGCTCACAGTAATGGGAATACAGCTTGCATGCAACCGGTCCTCAATAGATGTTGCTAGGTGATTCGCATATGAAGGGGAAATGCAAAGAAAAGCCTGGAGGACTGAAAGGATTTGCATGCACGCATCTTGCTGTGAATAATACAAATGTGGAGAGAGGTGACTAAGTGGGCAGCCTGGGCACTGAGGGCTTGGGCCCCTGAAACAGTCAATAATTGGAAGTTGTAACGTGACTCACAGCAGCAACCCGGTAGTACGATGGAGAGCAGAGGAACTGGAGGGGGTGCTGGCAGAACTCTGGGGGCTGCAGAAGGGAATCGCAGCACAGAGCACGCAATGTTTTCAGGGGGAAATACTTAGCAGGAGAGACAGCGTGGGGAACGAGGGAAGGAGCACTAAGACAGAAACAGGAAGTGCCTTAAAATGAAAAGATAAGGGAAAGAATTCTTAAAGCAGAGGTGAAAACTCAAGTAACTAACAAGGTTGAGTTTGGTGTGGACAAGAGCACAGCTCAGATGCTAGGTCCTCTAAAATTTTTGGCATACTTTAAAAGCGAAGGTTTCTTCACATGTGACCACAGAATTCTACATTAATTCTCTGCCAGGAGGTATAGTTTTGATATCCGGTCTAGGGCTGCAAAGTAAGAAAAAGCAAATTTCCGGTGTGTTTGGAGTCTATGACTTCTTTCCCTCTGCCCCCCAGCCCTCTCTCTGAATCGGACACACCACCCTGATCCACATTTCTGCCACTAGGTTCTTCCCTTTCTAAGCTTCTCTGTGCCAAGACCACTTAAGCACTCTATGAAATGTCAAAAGCCTTGCCTGGTACTCAGAGTTCACAGATAGGTCCAGAAATTCTTGACACTCCCTTTGGAGGGTAATGGATTTCCTCAGACCTATGTGGAAAGTAAATGTCATTTTAAGTTGCTAAGTTTGTAATCTGTTACATAGCAATAGATAACTATACAGTAAATTTTCCAATAGAACTTTTATTTATTTTGGAGTTAAGTTTTATTTAAATTCCAGTTAGTTAACATACAGTCTAATATTAGTTTCAGGTGTAGAATTTAGTGATTCAACTCATCCATATAATACCTGGTGCTCATCACAATATGACCCTTTCAACAGATGCAGAAAAAGTATTTGACAAAGTACAACAGACATTCATGATAAAAACCCTCAATGAAGTAGGGTTAGAGGGAACATACTTCAACATAATAAAGGCCATATATGAAAAACCCACAGCTAATATCATCCTCAATGGGGAAAAACTGAAAGCTTTTCCTCTTTAGTCAGGAACAAGTCAGGGATGTCCACTCTCATCACTGTTATTTAACATAATACTGGAAGGCCTAGCCTCAGCAATCAGACAACAAAAAGAAATAAAAGGCATCCGAATCGGCAAGGAAGAAGTCAAACTACACTATTTGCAGATAACATGATACTCTATGTAGAAAACCCAGGGGCACCTGGGCGGCTGTCAGTTAGGCGTCTGACTTTGGTTCAGGTCATGATTTCAGTGTCCCAGATCAAGCCCCATGTCGGGTTCCGCACTCAGCTGGGAGTCTGCTTAAGGATTCTCTCTGTCTTTCTCCCTCTGCCCCTCCTCCTGCTTACGCCCTCTGTCTCTCAAATAAATAAATCTTTTTTAAAAAAATGTAAAACTAAAGAAAAGAAAAGAAAACCTGAAAGACTCTACCAAAAATTTGCTGGAACTGACTGACATATGAAATCAGTGAAGTCGCAGGATACAAAAGCAACATACAGAAATCTGTTGCATTTCTATACACCAGTGATGAGGCAGCAGAAAGAGAAATCAAGGAATTGATCCCATTTACAACTGCACCAAAACCCATAAGATATCTAGGAATAAACCTAACCAAAGAGGTAAAAGATCTGTACTCTGAAAATTTATAAAACACTGATGAAAGAAATTAAAGAGGACTCAAAGAAATGGAAAAACATTCCATGCTCATGGATTGGAAGAACAAATATTGGAGTTAAGTTTTAAAAGTTTACTAAAATGCCCATTTTAATCTACATGCCCCCTAGAGAGAAAAAAAGTTTAAAGTAATAATAGTTTTCATTATTTTGGGAATACTTGTTTACCTGCTCCTAATACATAAGAAGTTTAGATGTTATAAGTGTTCAGTTAAATTTAATCCTGCCTTCTTTTAGCTTCTGATTTTGACAAAGACAAATGATTTTTCTCATATAATGAGGTTCCCAAAACACCTTGGACACTTGAAGAGTCTAGGAGACCTGGAAGGTAAGGGGTGGGCAAGTGGCTAGATTTTCTATTGAGGTGTTTTTCTTGTTTAATCTCATTTATCACAAACGAACAAAAAAAGGTGGCATTTTCATATTGTATATTAAAATATGACAAATAAGTAATTTTTATTTTAAACAGAGGTAAATGCTGGAGGAACAATCTTGTCATAGCTGGGATGAAAAAAACTCTTTTTATGAGCATTGAAAACTTGCTAACAGTTGGCTTGTATAAGAGAACATCAAAATAATTTTACTACTTTGTTTGCAGCCCCATCTATAAAATTTTCACATATATGATACTGTGTTTCTCCCAGACTCTTTCCATCCTTGTTTGTCCTAGACATTTTAGACACATAATATAAGTCTGTTGAGGGGCGCCTGGGTGGCTCAGTCAGTTGAGCGTCCGAGTCTTGGCTTTGGCTCAGGTCATGATCTCAGGGTCCTGAGATCGAGCCCCCAGTCGGTCTGCACTCAGTGGGAAGTCTGCTTGAGATTCTCTCCCTCTGCCCCCTCCCCGCTTGTACTCTTCATGAGCACATTCTCTCTCTCTAAAATTAATAAGTAAATCTTAAAAAAAATGTTGAATGGATGAATGAATAAAGCTGATTTAGAGGAAAACTGAAGCAGAGTTATATTCCCCCAGGGATTAAAAAGTATGAATAGCATATGATACGGCTAGTGTTTTAAATGAAAAACACACACACAAATAGGGCCTATGCTGGGTGTGATACTATTCTAAAGGCTTTACATAACTTAAGACACAGAACTGTCATAATAATCCTATTATCATCATCCCCATTTTCTAGATGAGACACCTAAAGCTGACAGAGGGTGGGAACTTGCCCAAGGTTCTACAGGGAATGAAGTGGTCAAGTCAGGATCTAGGTATTTGTCTGGGCTCCGGAGTCAGCTCTTGCCACCTCCCTACCAAGGCAGTTCCCTACCTGGTCTCACCCCAGCTCCTACCCAGACAGTCCTCAAGTCCAGAGAAGGCGGAGTGGTGGGAGAGAGTCCTGCAAAGCAAAGAACTGGGCCTGCTTTGTACTGTTTTGGGGAATTGTGTTTATTCACGAGTCGCTCTCACTAGACCGCCAATTTAACACTCTGCCAACTGTCCAATTATTCGTGTTCACGTGGAGCGAAGTGGGTTCTTCTCCAGCTGCACACCTTTTTTTTTTCTCTACATAATTAATGAAGCTCATCAAAACCCTAGAAAACAAGCCCAGAGCACCAGCCACTCTCATTGACATGTTAATAGGGGGTCAGGTGCTCCTAACCCCACCACTGGATGTTTATTTGGCTCCAGTGCTGCTCACAAATGTTCTATGTTGATGACAGGATGTGGATGCGTAAGGGCTGCGTTCCTCCTCCTGATCGGCGGCCACATTACACACAAATGGCTGCGAAAGTATCTGAAGGCAGGAGGCCACACAGATCAGGTAAATTCTAATGATGAGAACACAAGGCCTGCTGTGTGCAGGTGGTCCAGAGGAGAGGGTCCAGCACCACTGTGAAGAGGCCTCCCCGGCCAGTGGAGGACAATGGGAAGCGCTAATCTATTCTGTCCAGTTTAGGATTACGGAACATTTCAAAGATGATGTAAAGAGTCAGAGGCTTCGAAATAGCGAACAATTTTCATTTGGCTTCGCCTCTGATTGCCCTTCTGAACACAGGAGATTTTATTGTTGCTCTGGACCTGCCCTGTCCAACACAGTGGCCACCAGCCTCACGTGGCTACTGAGCCCTTGAAGCATGACTGCTCCAAATTAAGCTGTGCTGTCACTCTAAGAGACACATCAGACTCCAAAGGCTTGGTTTGAAAAAAAAGAAAGAATGTAAACGGTCTCATTAATAATTTTTATATTGATTACATGTTAACAACATGTTAATATATTGCGTTAAACAAAAATAGTCCACCTGTTTCTTTTTGCCTTTGGTAATGTGGCCAACAGAAATTTTTAAATTCCATGGCTTGGATTTGTGGTTTGCATTATATTTCTGTTGGTCCATGCTACTCTAGATTTGGAACACCTCCACCTGTTACCGCTCTGAGAGGGGCGCAGAGGCCGAACGATTTTCCAGGTCTTTTCTCGGGGCTCTTCTGCCACACATGATATTGAAACCAGCGCACTCTCCATCATGAAGGCTGTTCTACCACAGACATGAACTGCCTTCCAGAACCTTCAGTGAGCCTTCAGCCCGACAGCATAACACTCCAGGCCCTGACTGGCCCCGGCGCGAGCACACCATAGCACTGTGTGGTACATGTAACTCATATTCTCGCTGCACTGACCTGAGAAGCTGACCCTCCGCTCTGCATCTAGCAGCCTTTAGGGAGTGAGCAGGTGCACCCGGGGCCACCCCCGTGGGTGTGCTGTGAGTGGATGACACAGCGGTGTGCAGCGGAGGGTACACGGGAGGGGGCCGTCATGCCCGGGGAGCCTGTGGGGCTGTGGCTGCAGTCCATCTGCTTAGAGGGGGCGCCTTTTTCCCAATTCTCACCAAGACACCAGGAAAACTCGTAATGGCCTGAGATGGACCACTTTCTACACCATTTTCCTTGCACCACTGCCGAGCCTCAGTTTGGTACTGAAAGTAGTTTTTGGCTTAATAAGCCCATTAATGTCCTTTGTATGAACTGGCTAGAGCTCAGTGCAGAAAAGAAGCCCAAATAAACTTTCAAACATCTCAGATGCAAAAGCAATTAGAGGATGCGAGTATGTTTATAAACCTCTTCTAGGAAATCACAATATTAATAAATGGGAGTTACCAGTTTAGATACTATTTGGGGTCAGTATTTACTGTTTAGGAAATAAAAATGTATAGGTAACCTGCATAATCTCATGAATCATATTAACTAATCATGACAGTGTTTTGGAAATCTAACTAACATGAAAGGTATTTCGATTCTTTATGCATTGGATCAGATGCAAGCCATTTGGTGTCATAAAAAAGATTAATTCCATAGAAACTTCCTCAGGAACCAAGATATAATATATATCCCTGTATAGGAAAATAACATTTTTTTCCCAAAGAGTTTTATAACCTCTAGAAAAGCCGAGAGTTGCTAGCAATAGTTAATGAAGGATGACATAATATGTTTTAAAACTTGGAACCCTGGTCCTCTAATATACTTGCATAGTGACTCTCTTTAATAGATAAGATGTGGCAAGTAAATCCTTAATATAGAAACATTACACCAAAATGATATGTCTGTTACTACTCTAAATAAAGAAAACAAACATTTTCATAATAATATGAATTTATTGAAAAATAAAAGCTTGCAGAAACAAAAAGCCCAACTCTAAAACATAGGAGTAGCTATTTGAGGCTCAATTTAACACAGACTTTTAAAAAAATTGCTATAAGCTTCCTTCACACCTTTTGCTGAGTGTGGAACAAGTACCTCAGCAAATGGGAAATACAAATCAGAAGAATAAGGTAAAAAATAACAAGGGTTGGAATTGCTTTTAAATACAAATAAGATTTGATATTTAGATTTATATATGACCTGCTCGTCATCTTTCAGAAACTATTACACCACCCCAGTATTTAATCTTATGTTTATAAATATTTGATTCATGGGGTACCTGGGTGGCTTAGTTGGTTAAGCAGCTGACTTCATGATATCAGCGTTCTGCGATTGAGCCCCGGGTCTGGCTCCTTGCTCGGCGGGGAGTCGGCTTCTCCCTCTCTCTCTGCCTGTCCCCCTTCCCCGGCCCCCCGCCCTGCTCCTGTGTGTGTGTGTGCTTGCTCTCTCTCAAATAAATATATAAATAAACAAATAAATAAATATTTGATTCATTTCCCTTTCATCTTGTCACATAATCAATCACCAAGTTCTGTTATTTCTTTCCTTTAACTGCTGCTGTGCCCGTTTCCCCTTAAATTGTAAAGAACACATCCAGATAGAGATTCTTACTATCTCAAACTTGAAATGGTAGGAAGTCCCCTAACTGTTCTCCCATGCATTTCACCAAACTGTTCCCCAACACGAACCTCTCTCTCCAGCCTGGTAATCGTCTGCATTGTGCCCACTTCAGGAACAACGCTTCGCTTGAAGCAGAATGCCTTTCCACCCACTCACCATCCGACCTAACTCCTGGTCATTCTTGGTCTACACAAAGCTTATCTCCCCATGGAAGCTGCTCTTTTCTACTCCAGGCTGTACTGACTCCTGCCTTCTCTCTGCCCATAATCCCCCTAATGTAGAACTTAACCACTTGCTGCCTGGTATTGACTTAACCGGTGTGTCTCCTTATCTCCTTGACCAGAATGCACACTGTGGGACACTGTCGATGATACTATTCTAGTATCTCTTTTTAGTCCCCAACAGTTAGAATTTTAGAAGTGAATATACACAGGGAGAGCATGCTTGGTCAAGTTTCACAATTTTCCACACTTGTGACAGACCCTTAGGTTAATAGACTCTTGCCAGGGTAAAAACAAAGCCGGACCTACTCTCTTATGTGTGAATGCACTGGATATCCATTGGGAGGCGCTGGGCAGGGGCCTCAGGTGCAGTGAATGACCTTGAAAGGAAGGGAATGCCAACACCTCCCCAAAGCTCAGGAACACCTGGGAAAGGTGCCTGAATTCTATCCTTGATATAACAGTGTCAGAAGATGGAACAGCAGAGTTGTGGTCCTACTGATGTGTCTGTAAGCAGTCTTTCCCTAAGGAGGATGTCCCCAAAGAGGCCCTAAGCAAGCTTAAGTGTGCTTCCTTTAAGGTGTGCACTTCCATTCCAAGGCAGAGTCTCTCTTCCTATAGGTCCTGAGCAAAGCAGGTCAGCACACACAACACCGTACCCTCCGTTGGTCCTAAAGCAGAGGCATGGACGGCCAACCGTTCCTCGGAGAGACAAGGGAAATGCCACACTTCGTCTAGGTGGAATTGGAGGTGGGGGTGGAAATGAGGATGGACTGCTTTGTGCTATTAAGACAATCAACAGGAGTAATTCTATGATTTACAAACACAGCTAGAATCCACAAGATTTGATCTCTTAAAAAATTTCGCTCTGTCCTAAGAAAAATCCATTAAGTGCAGAGTAACCTAATTTTCCTATCTTGCTTGAAACGATACAAGTCTTAGACCCTACAAAATTCATAGTTCCACAGACACTAACTGCCATATATAAGTATATACAAATTTGAGAGTGAAATAAACATAGGTTGCTTTAATTGCAGATTCAGAGTTATGTACAATTTCTCTATTAGAAAACGGTAGTGGTGGTGGGTTTATTAAAAGGCACACTCCCAGGCTCCATCTCAGACCTACTGACTCTAGTATTTGGCAGCAGAATCCGATTATCTGCATCTTGAACAATTTCCCCAGGTGATTCTTAGGCCCACAAAAGCTTTAGAACCACTGATTGTTGGGGTACAAGCTCTCTAATTAAGCAAGAATATTCTTGTCCCATGAAACCTTTAAAGGGTATTCTCACAGGGTGCTAATTAAAATCTCTTTCTTGCACAAAACTATTATAAAATAAATTCCTAAAACTTTTTCTTTTCTGCTGTTTACTCTTAGCCTCTTATTTCTAAGACTCTGACAGACTATCAATCAGGATTTTCAAAATATGCCAGTGTGTGTATGGAAATGACTTATTATACCTATCAATATGAACATTTCATTTATTACCTGGATTTTTGTAGCACTTCTGCCCACTGGTTTCCCCGCAGCTGGGAGGCCCTGGATTCAGTCAGTGATGAGTGTTCTGTCAATATTTTACCTTGCATCTGAGTTACCAGATACTATTGGCTTTGTCAGGGTCATGGAACCTAAATTGTTCTTATAGTCCTTGCAGTAAGTCAATACTTTCAAGATCCTAAAAACTATTCAATGGTTATAATCATAAGATCTTATTTTAAAGAAGCACGATGATCATGTTGACACTGCTGTCCTTTTGAACACATGTATTTGACATATGCAAATTTTATAGTAAGGGAGCACTTTAGATTTTATGAAACCAGCTCTACTAAAGCTCAAAATGTTAGAAGCAATAATGTGAAATTTGCTGTAAAACATAAATTTTAATATTAGACAATATTCGATATTCAGATAGAAAATGCTGAAAGTCATTGAGGGAGCCTCTGGTAGGCTGAACACCCACATTTATCTTGGCTTACTCCAATGCCCCATTACAATGAGAATAAAGGGATAAAAATGGTTAAACATTCAAGAACAAAGAGGATGGGAGATAGCAATAGCAATTGAGGGGTATCAATAAAATTTTGGAAGATGAAAATCAGATGGCTGAGTGGTAAACAATTAGCAGCTTAGAGAAAGCTAAATCTAAGCCTGCAGTAGGGGAAGCCAAAAATAAAGCAAGATGATTCAAGCCAAAGAATGCTATAAATTCTCAGAAATTAGAAGGACCTCTAAATATCAGGGTGGGAGGTGGGGTGTGCACAAAAGGAAAATTGGCTAAAGTCCTGTATAATTAAGAGGTGGACCAGATATACTGCCCCAGACTGGAAGAAGGAAGGTGTACTACTTGACAGAGAGATTAAGCCACAAGTCTTTGGAATCCGAGATCCCAGTTGTAGCTGGGTGAGGGTGAATGGAGGAGCCATACAAAAGCAGGGAGATGCAATGCAAGTCTACACAGCATTTAGTGAGACACTCCTCACCATCACTACCACCTACCAACTCCCTTCCTCTGCTCAGCTCCAAAAAGCCAGCCTCCAGACTTAACAAATTTCAGGAGTGAGATTGAAAGAGTCTTTTTTTGACTGGCCACAGGGAGGAAAATCTACAGACATTGACCCAGTAAAACGGCTGGGTTCTAGCCCAATCCCTCTACAGCAAAGCCCCACATATGACAAGCCCTGTGTAAACCCACAGAGCAACTAATTAGCTATATTATATCTCATTCTTAAAATAATTAGACATTTGAGAAAAGCTTCTAACATGAAAGAAAGAAAAATCAAATAAGCATATGGGTAAAGGGTGCTTGGGAGAAACAGAGACAAAGCAGAGAGCATGAGAAAACTTACTTAATTTAATTTATTTTTTTAAAAAGATTTTATTTATTTATTTGAGATAGAAAGAATGAGAGATAGAGAGCATGAGAGGGAGGAGGACCAGAGGGAGAAGCAGACTCCCTGCTGAGCAGGGAGCCTGATGCGGGACCTGATCCTGGGACTCCAGGATCATGACCTGAGCTGAAGGCAGTCGCTTAACCAACTGAGCCACCCAGGCGCCCCTTAATGAATTTAATTTAAACGATAATATCCTTAGATCAAAAAGGGTAAATCAGAGAACAAGAAAGAACTTATGGAAATTCTAAATGTGATAAAATGAAATATTTAATTTCAGAGTTGGAGAATAAAGTTAAGGAAATCTTACAGAACATAGAACAAAAGGACAAAGATATGGAAAATTGAAAAGATATGAAAATAAGAGAACAATCCAGGAGGTCCAATACATGATGAATAAAAGTTCTAGAAAGTTAAAAATAGAGAAAAAGGAAGGGAGAAATATTCAAAGAAATAATACAAGAACATATCCTAAGGATATTTTTCCAGATTTTTAAAGAAAAAGTTCATAGTACCAGACACAGTGAATGAAAAATGGCTACATTTAGGCATACCATTATGAAATTTCAGGAATACAGAGAAGATCTGAAAAGCTCTCAGAGTGGGGGGAAAAAAAAAACAGTCACACACAGAAGGGGGATCCAAATGTCACTAGATTTTTCAACAGTATGAAAGCCACAGGATCTTGAAGAAATGTCTTTGAAATTCTGACTCAATGTTTCCTAACTATAATTCTACATCTGGCAAACTGTCAATAAAATGTGAGGATAAAGTTATTTTCAAAAACAGCTTTCATCAAAACAATCTCTTGAGCACCCTTTCTTAACAAGTTCTGAGGATGTACTCTAGCAAGAAAGAGGTGGAGGGAACAAGAAAACAGGTAATGTGATGAGAAAGGGGTGAAACATTCCAAGAATAATGGTGAGGGGCAGTTGCAGTATTTCAGTTAAGTAGCAGACCAAGAAAGCTGTGGAAAGAAGAAGACTGGAGCAAGAGGGTATAAACCTTCAGGAGAGACATTAAAGGAAAGAAAGATCGAGGAAGAGAAGAGAGAAGTGAGAGAAAAGGGAGAGGGAAAAAATAGGAAAGAAAATATAAGAAAAACAGATTATTTGATTTTGATCATATCTCGAGTTTTACAGAGTCGGACAAATTTGAGGATGGATTGAAGGTAGGTATAAGGACAACACCAATAAAAAAGAGACTATTATTAATTCCAGGGAAAACAAAAAGTTGTATAAGAAAGGAAATATAATCATAGTATACTACATAATGAAATTGTGATGTGCTATGCAAAAATCACTCATGTAAATATGGAATACTTTAAAATCATAATTTGTGATATATCTAGTTATATTGAGAGTTTAGGGAAGAGAAACAGAGAGACTCTGTGTGTGGCGGTTATGCTTATGAGGAGGTAGTATAAGCAGTTAAATCCTCATCTTCTACAGAATCAAATTACTGAAAAATTGAGAACCAGCAGCTGATGGAGGTAAATAAGAGAAAACAACTTAAGAATGGAGGGGATGAAGCGGTAGACGGCTGTTTCTCCTCAGAAGACTTGGAGTACTATCTAACTTTCGAAACTATGTCATGTATTATTTGAATAAAGTAAACAATATATCTTAAGGAAACTAAACAAAGGGGCTCCAGGTTTTTAGAGTTAAGGAAAATATATCTTCAAAGAGATTTCCAAGATGGCTGTAAATACTAGAGCTCTGTTCTTTTTGTGGAGATTTTATGGCTAAAAAGCTCGTAATAATATACCTCACATGGTACCCAACATATTTTGGTAAAATAAGATTGAAAGGGGAAAACATTCTGTAACATATGAGCGTACATCTTCTCATCGTGATATACACAGCCACACGTAGCAAACACACATGCAAAGAATAACGTAGCACAGTAGTCTATGATTTCTCTAGTCCTATGATAGTAACAACTAAAAATTAACATCACATTTTGGAAATTATTCGCTTTCCACTATTCCATGTAGGAATTATTTTTGGGCTTTGGGTATCCCTGTCACATTCCTTGACCAGCAGGCAGTCATTTGCTTTTGGTTTACTTCTTTCACAGTTGCTCCTCTGTTTTTTTGTTTGTCAGACACAGAGACTGAGTTCGCTGTCCCAGCAATCCCATTGTTGTTCTTTGGGTTCAAGATAACCACCTCCTATCAAAGGATTCTTTTTAGACCTGTCTTTTCGGTTCTTCTATTTGATCTCAAAAACAGCTCTGTGTTATTTTTGCTAATGCTCTCTCCACTGGAGCTGATAATCAAGTAAACATATTTTTGGCTTGAACTTTGATAATTGCCGTGTTTAATGATTTATTAAACATCGTTATGTTGAAGACACAGTGTTAGGTACTATGAAAAAATAGCAAAAATAGAGAGACAGACACACACAGAGACAGAGACGGAGGGAGGGAGAGAGAGAGAGACAGAGAGATCCTGTCTTTGAGAAATGAGATTAGGAAAAGATAATAGAGAGACAGGACCAAAATACGTTCTGGTTATTTCAACCCAGAAACACAAATTTTAAAAATTAAAGAGCAATCCAGAAGGCCCAGTATATGATGAAGTTCCACAGAGTAAAAAAAAAAGAAAGAAAGAAAGAAAGAAAAGAAAAGAAAAGGGAAAGAAGAAAAGATCAAAGAAATAATACAAGAACATAACCCTAAGAAGATTCTAAAGCTTATAATGGTGGAAATTTTATCGATAGTTTCACTGTCACTGTTTTAGCTGAAGTTTGATGGGACTTAAGAGAAGAAGTGAAAAGAGGATGTGGAGAGAGAAAGGAAAAGAGAGGGAGTGTGGGGAGTGGGTTTTAGCACTATCTCTAGAAGGAGGGAGGAATTTACAAATAATATATGTAAATGAATAGACAATAACGGTATCACCTCAATCCAACTGACAAAGTGGATAAATAAGGATTTTTAAAAAAGAATCAGTGAAGCATAAACTTTTTTTTAAAACAGGGGATTTTCTTTGCTTAAAAAGTATTTTTCCTGATGGTAGAATTAACATATATGACAGAAAATTTAGAAAATTCAGTAAATTATAAGAGGAAAATAATAATCACAATTTTACCAACCCAAAATTCCACTCCTAATATTTTAGATACTCAGTATTTTTCTACACAGATCAAAAAACACAACGTGGACTATAACATACAAGCTATTGTATGATCTGATTATTTTGTTCATCTTATGAGCATTTCCATGTGATTAATCACTTATTAATATCGTGATTTTTGTGTACATTATTTATTTTTCCAAAATATTTATTTTGGTCCCCATTTTTCATTATCATAAGCTTGTTTCATTACCATGAGCATAATCTTTGTACATAAATCTTTAATTTTCTAATTACAATGAATAACATGTACATTCTGAGTAGTGGCATTACTCAATAAAACATACTTGATATTTTGAAATAAGCTTCTTTTGTTTCTAGTTTTTGGTTCCCTCTTTAAAAACAATATCCAGGTAAGTGAGAAATGGCATCTTCTGAGAGAAATGGCATTGTCTGCATATATCCCAATCAAGTAAACATCTGTATAAGATAATTACCTTGAAATAAATGTTTCAGTATTATTGGCTTTGGTATTCAAGTCCTTCATTAAAACTAAGTGTTGATCATGGTCCTTGTGGCCAACAAAGAGTAAAGTGAATTTTCACTAGCAACAGCAGAAAACAAATTCGAACTACACCTATGTATAATTATATTTTATATCTTGCCTGTAATTTGAGCTTGTATTTGTGTAATGTACTCGCATATAGTGTAATTAACTATTCTGAGAGCTATGTAAATACTGCTCCACAATCAGGTGAAAGCATGAAATAAATGGTATGTTTGCAGAAAGATATTCACATGTTTATATATGTATTTTGAAGCTTTTTTCAAACAGTGGTGAGTTAATATTTCATTAAAAAGTGTGCTTTTGCTTGATGGTTCTTTTTGAGGTTAAGAAGTGATTATTCTAATAAGGCCTCAAAAAGGCAGACTCTGTCCACTCTGAAAGTACCTCGTGAGATGGAAGGAAAAGAGGAGGATCCCAGAGATTTAATCCAGAAAACCATCACTTTTGTTTCTACACTTGACTGAGTCCTTTCAAAACATGAGCTCTGTAGCTCAAGGCTTCGGTTACTCATAGTTAGGCAAGCATAAGGACCTGAAATAAGTACCTTTAAAATTCATGTTCCAGCAAAGACAAGAACTTCATCCCAAGTTAGCAAATTTCAAAAGACATTTAGTGAGGGTGGGGAGTGAGGATGGGTTCACATTGCACCCACATGTCTGCAGAGCCTGTGAGTTGGAATTAATCATCTTTGGTCTGGCTTGGAGGAAATACTTCACTGTTGCTCAAGGAAAAAAGCAAATGTAGAAGCACAATTTGTATTAAGATTAACAACAGACCATTCTGACAGCTTGTGATCTCATAAACCTCTGACGTGTCTGGGCTACAACAAACAACCCTGTGTGTTGCCTCTATTTTGGCCTCCTTCAGAACTTAATACTGAAGTGTATAAAATGTTGCATTTTCCAATGGTGCTTTTTTTTCTTAATGAAACCAAGATAAAAACATAAAAGCTCACATTTCAATGATGTCTTTCTACCAGCTACTGATTACAGCTGGTGTAAACCAAGCTATATTTTTATTTCTCCAGACAGAATTTCTTTGGAGCTGGCCGGCATGTGCAGACAAGAAACCACTGTGAGGTTTGGGGCTTGGAAGGCTGTGAAGGACAAGAATCAAGCCATAGAGCTCAGGCCTGTCTCTGCAGGCCAGCACCACCTCCATCAAGCCTCCATCAAGCTGCGGGAGGGTGGGTGTGGGGTGGGGCGTCCATCCGGGGAGATGCAAACAGCCCCTAGTGATGCAAGATCTGCCTGTAGTACTTCCCAGAGCTTCTAATGCATCCAACTGTGGACACATATCCAAGTACTAGTTAGAACCTGTTTGCACGTGAGAGCCCTTAAAGCAAAGAATTTGCTGCAAAACCCCCAACTACGATGCAAATGTCAGAATCCTGAGAGGACTGAGGCACAACATAGCAACTGGTAGTGGAAGGGTGGCTCCAGCGAGTTCACCCATGTTGGAGGAAAGGCAGTAGAGCAGTGCATTTCCCCACTCCTTCAATGTAGACAAGCTGCTCCTGGTCAGGATGAGGGGAGTGAATGCTTGTCAATGAGGATTCACTCCCCAACTGGCTGCCACTCGTTTTTCTCACAGGTCACTGAGAGCCCTACACCCCTAAACCAGGATGTCCTGAAGAAAGACACTGGGAAAGAGGAGAATTATTGTGATCCAGCACTAAGATATATCCCCCATCAACTTTTCCTGGATGAGAGCTGAACGCATCGGGAAGGTTTTATTGCACTCCCAAGTCACGCGGCGTTGAAACAGCATCTAATAGTGCTAGTTCAGCAGCCAGTGTTTAAATGGGGAATGGCCCTTCAGAAATCCATCCTCCACTCTGAAACTACGGACAACTCCCACATTCAACCATCAAGAATCCACGTTTCCATTATTCACAGTTCAGTAAGATAGGCGGAGAGGTTCAGGGCCTCATGAAACCGTTGAGGAGATCCCTTAAACGCTCTGGCCTCGCTACCACCCCGAGTCTAGGGCTCTGTGACCTGGGAGAGAAGCCAGGAAGGAGCAGCATGTTTTGCCCTGTGACCTCTATGGCCTGCCTCTCTCGGAGTGCGAACTTGACCGTAATTTCTGGTTCCTTATCTGCTGGCAGGAATAAAAGAAGTTTGATTCCTAGACATTCAAACACAGGAAAGTCTACCGTCCCAACCTTTTCCATCTCTTAGAAGAAAGGGGGAAAACAAAACAAAACGAAGCACAAACCAAACCCTACGCCTGGCAACGCCAAGAGGCAGTACGGGAAGGAATGGGCACGCAGGGACCGACAGCCCGCCGCCCCCGGCGCGCGGAGAGCAGGGCGCGCCGCGGGTCGGAAACGCACCAGCCGCTCTCACACTCACCTGCCCGTGGGATGGAAGCGCGGCGTAAGCCATGGGCTGCGTCATCACTCCTTTCTGCTTCATGAGAAGCATGCGCTTCTGCTCCTCACTCAGGTGCGCCCTGGGGGCCTGGAGCTGCGGCGGCGGCGGGGGCGGCGGCTGCTGCGGCGGCGGTGGCGGCGGCGGCGGCGGCTGCTGGATGTAGGGCATCACCGGGTTTTTGTTGGGGTTGGCCATCGGGGGGGTCATCCTCTGACTCAAGTCCGCGTTGAAATGGGTCAGAGGCTTAGTGTTGCCGTAGGTGAGAATATTGTGCTGTTTGTTTAAGGAGTTGGTACCCAAGTTATTTGGCTGCTGATTGATCATATTCATGTGGTTCTGAGGGAGGTAGTTATTCATTGTCGTCTTCTGCAGGTTGTTTGCCATGGGAGGCACTACGGGGTTTTGGTTGTTAAAGGCTTGGGGGTACATCATTGGGCTATTTGGTTTTTCCGCAGCGAAAGCTGCTCCGTAGGGGCTGGACGGGGGCCCCAAGGGCGACCAGCTGGAGGTCTGGTTGGAGTGGTGCTGTTGCTGCTTCTGTTGCATGAGTTTGGCCCTCTGTTGCTGCTGCGCGGCCATCTGCTTGAGCTGCTCCGCTGGCGACATGTCGGAGCTGGCCACGGCCACGGGGCCCGCCGCGGCCCCAGCCACGGTCCCTGCTGCCGGATTAAGGAGATAACCGTTTCCAGGCCGGGGTGGGGCTTGGCCTGGAGCGTGCGCTTGGCTGGGAGTCTGAGGGGACTGGACAGCACAGTTTGCTGGTGAGCTGGCGGGGTTTGGAGCTGCGGGAGTGCTGGCCGCCGAAGGCAAACTCGCGGCCGTGGGGCCCGTAGAAAAGGGAGGGCCAGAGGAGGAGGGCCTCGCCTGGGGAGATCCCATGGAGACGTGTGCAAAAGGAGAGTGAGAGGGGTCGCTCTTCACACTCGCACTCTCCTGGGAGAGAGGGGTCTCCGTCGCCGGCTGCGAGAATTCGGGCTCCTTCTTCTCCTCAAAGTCTTCGTTGAACAGGTCCTGTATGTCATCCTCAGGAACCGTGTTGGCCAGCTCATCGATTAATTCTTGCCACTCCTGATCATTCAGGTTAATGTCTGAGAACAGCTTGTTCTGATTTGAAAGAGACGTTTCGGATGTGTCTATGCAAGTAGGGTCATCTAGAGGCTCTTGTTTGAGGTCCTTGCTCTGCAGGATGGTGAAGCTGTCCTCCAGGTCACTGCAACCGTTGACAGGAAGTTTGATCTCTGGAAGCCTACCATTCTTACTTAGATCTTCTAGAAGCCCAGGAGTGTGAGTCCCACTATTCTGCAAGGGCAAAGAAGGCTTCAGGTCAAGTTGGTGAAGAGGAGAAGCTGAAGGCAGTGGCATATTGAGGGTTTCCATTCCTGTAGGAATGTCCTTTCGTATTCTCTTGCTCGTTGGAGAAAAACTCCCATCGCAAGCACCATTCTGCTGGTCTCCATTAAGTGGTGATCGAGCTCCTTCCAACTTCCTCTTCACAGTCTCTTGGAGCTGGGAAAGAAACAGGAAAGAGGGTGAGTAAATCTCCAAGTCATCGTTCACTCTTTGAGCAAGGTGATGTACGACTGCTGTGAACTAACTTTTAAATGTTTTATCACACACGGGAAAGAAGTTCCACATCTAATTTCAAGAGTGGCCAGGCTTCAAATCCTGTGGGAAAAGGTTTTATCTAAAAGAACAGCTCATGAGGCTAAGAGATAGAAAACAAAATAAAGATTGGAGGGTGGGGAACAAAAGAAAAAGAGACAGTTAAAGGCAGTACTTCTCTTACAGCAGAGAATCATCCATCATTATTTTCCAAAGCAACACATAATGTGAGACTTGGCCCCAAATGTGTTATACTTTCGCAAGATGTTAATACCTATCTTAACTTCTTCTCACATCTTAACTGAAGACATCAAGGAATTAAATCAACAGTATTTTAAAAAACACTAAAAATCCTCTAAGAATATGGAATTTAACGTTTACTGAATAGCACAGAAATGAAGATTAATGGTTGACATAACCCACAACTTCCTTTCAGTTCTTATTTACTCGGCCACCCAGCACCTTGTGATGCAGCAGCCCGCTCTGCTCTAAAAGCATGCTTCCATTGCTTTCCATGCTATCACATTTTCCTGCATTTCTTTCTTGCTCTCCGTCTGCTCTTTCTCAGTGTCATATGTATTCTTCGTTCTTTCTCCTAAATGTTGGAATTCCTCATTGTTTGCTTGTAAGCTTTTGTTCCTGCCCACTCTACATGCTTAACTACATGATTGCATCCATTTCAACAGCTTCAACCATCTTCTCTAGGCTGATGATCCTGTTAACGAGGTACCCAGGCCAGTCTTCTCTGTGGAGTTCTATTAACTTCAGACCCCTCTTCCTGGATGTTTCATAGGCATCTAAAACTCAACACGTCTCAGCAGTGAGCTGATTATCAAACATGATCCTCAACCATGCTCTCCATCCCAGTATCTACCCAGTTCCCTACTCAATATCTACTCACTTACCCAAACTGGAAACCTGAGCATTCTTCTCAAAACGCCTCACATCACCAACCACCAAGTCCTATGGATTCCACATCTAAAATATCCCTCTAATATGTCCACTCATCTCCAAACTCACTGCTACTATCCTAGGCCAGGATACCATTTTCTCTGGCTAAATTGTTGCAATAGTCTTCTAACTAGTCTCTTTGCCTTGCCTCCATTCATCCTCCATTACTCTTTCATCTATTCTTTTATCCATTGCTTTGCTCTCCAACAATCTATTCTCTATGCTGCCACCTCTTTCAAGAAATACTTTGCCTTTCCTGTTTATAACTCTGCAATGGCTTCCATTGCCTTTAGACTGAAATCCAATCTGAGCCTACTTCACCTGGTTTCTGCTCATCATTCCGGGTTCATCTTCTTGCTTCTCTGTTTAACATCACCTCCCTGTCCTCTGCCAAACATTTTCTATCAACTCCCTTGAAAGTCTTTCAGTTTCTTAGATGTGCCAAGCTTCCTTCTACCTCCAGGGTAGAAAACATGTTGTTTTCTTTTCTTGGAACAAACTTCTCCCGCCCCCCCTCTCCTAGGTCAACAGCTACTCATCCTTCAGATTGTATCTTAGATTTCACTTCCTCTAGGAAATCTTCTTACATCCCTTCCCCACCCCCAACTACATTAGGTACCTTCTTTGATCCACCTATATTGGGTTGGATATCCTGGAATAAGTTTTTCCAAGCAACCTCTACTTCCCCAGTTAGAGCTCCTACCATACTTTGGGGCGATTGCTTCAGTGTCTGTTTAGTGAGCTCCAAGAATGTAGGTACTCTGACTGATTTGCTTACTGTGTATCTGTGGGGCCACACCTAGTGTTCAGGTTCATAGCAGTAGTTGATAAATAATGGCAAACTGAATGATTAATTCTGCTGTCTAATTCACAGGAGCTGAAAGAGGTGAGTTTTAATCAGAGCAGGAGGCAGCCTCATTTGACCATAAGAAATGCCTGACTTTTATGGTGTGTGCCATGGATTGGCTTATTCATAGGAAAGATCATGTCTGCATAGATTGCTAACAATTTAGTGTGCAATCAAATAGAGGGCCCTGGTGCACACGATCTGCGAGGGATGAAGCCGTGTGATGCTTCTTCAGCTCAGGCACAGCACCGTCCATCAATAGCCCCAGCCTTTTGGGCAGATCCCTGAGGCCCCTACAAGAGAGTTTTTTGCTCAAAAAGCTGCAGGACCCAGACCTCCCCGGTGGGGACCTTGTGCAGCAGGAGTCCAGCCCTGAGGGTTGCGGGGCCTTTGCTTTCCTGTTCTGTGGGAATTTTTGCCACTGGAACTTGAGTATGACCCAGGAGCTGAGGTTCCTGGTAATGGGAATTCTTACCCTGGAGAATGTAGAGTGTTGTGTCCACTAAAATGGACTTATCTGAGAAGTCCAGTTAAGAAAACTCTTGTTAACTCTGTGGATTTATTAACTATAAACCTAACTCATCCGTCTGCCCCCTTCCTTTCTGCCAGAAAGGGGCCAGTGTGTGGAGCTCTGATCAAAGAGCTTGGCATAGGGTACGTACTGAGGAAGTGCCTGCTGAATGACCAAAGGAAGACTAAGTCAGGTTAGAAGAGGGATTCAGTAACTTCACAGAGTAGAAGGCAGAAGGCAGGATGACTTGGGGAGCAGGGAGGAGGGAGAGCGGTCCTCCACTTGGGCACTCTCTTATTCCTGCAAAAGTGCAGTGCATCATGGAAGCAAGGGGAGAGAGGAACAGAGTTCCCTCTGACCCTGTTCTTCAGCACTCACACGTGGAACTGCCAGGGCTCTAGAGGAGCCCCATGTATAATAAAACCAATCTGCAGATGGTGTGGGGGACCCTAAGCAGTACCACTTGATTGCTATGCTCTCATAAGTAGAGGATTCCATTTCAAAAGTAAACAGAAAAGGTCCTTGAGTAAAAATCCAGTCTAACCCTTGTTCCTAAATCTGATATTTTTAATCACAACACCAAACACTATCTGCAGTCACTTAGTAGAAGCCCCAGAATTGCTGAAAACAAGGGCCTAACTGGGACACACTGGAATTTGACTTCAAAAAAGATACTGGTTCAATCCATCCTATGAGGCAGAAACTGCTAGAAAATTATGGTACCAGGAAGCCATGGTTCTGAACACAGGTATGGCAGATACCTGAATGTAGCTCCAACGCTCAGCAGCAAGTTCAAATATCACAGCTTCAGGGCCTAAAGAAGAGAAGACTTGGGGCCCTTGGCACCACTGTTAAAAAAAAAAATGTCTTAAAAACGAACCTGACTTTATTTTAGAAAGTTCAGGTCCATGATTCTGTTGTTGGCCATGAAATAGATGGGGCGGGATGGGGAAATAAAGACAAATGGTCTGTTTGTTCCTCTGTAACACAGTGGTGGCTGAGACCATGCTGAAGGACAGGTCTGGCTGGGAACCCCAAGTTTCACCTCTTCCCAGCTGAGGGGGCCTACCTGGGTGAGGCAGCACTGGGCAGTAATACAGAAACAGGAGCCCTGGCTCTGTAGTTAGAATGCCTGGGGTCAAACCTGAGACTACCACCTCCCCCACCCCCGCCACCTAAGAGTTAATACATATAAATGTCGTCTGGTACTTAATACATTAGCTATGATCCCCTCCATTAGAAAGTGAGTTACATGAGGGAAGGGATTTTTCTCTTTTGTTCACTAATGGGTCCCCAGTAGCTCAGAGTTGATGGTTGATCATTATCTGTTGAATGAATGGATCCTGGAAAACTTCTTTAACTTCTCCTAAGTTTTGGTTTCCTTATCTGCAAAATGGGTTAATAATATCTAGCTCATAGAGTTACTGCGAGAACAAACTTAAATGGAATAACATGGAAAACACTTAGCTTCATGCCTGGTAACCTGTAAGTACCCACACTAAGCCTTAGCTATTATTATCTTTAAAATTCAGTGAGGGGCGCCTGGGTGGCTCAGGCGTTGAGCGTCTGCCTTGGGCTCAGGTCATGGTCTCGGGGTCCTGGGATCGAGCCCCGCATCGGGCTCCCTGCTCCGCGGGAGGCCCGCTTCTCCCTTTCCCACTCCCCCTGCTGTGTTCCCTCTCTCGCTGTGTCTCTCTCTGTCAAATGGATAAAATATTAAAAAAAAAAATTCAGTGATGCCAGTATAGTCACAACTGCAAGTGAGATCGATTACTTTCCGGATCTTCAAACTACAAATAGGTAGAATGATAATATTTCTGTTCCCTAGCTGGCAAATCCTCATGTTTTCCAAGCATCTGGCGTAGCTTTTTTTTAATATGAACAACAAAAATCAAGTTTGCCATTCAAGCCGAAGTCCAAACGCTAACGCATTCGCGTCCTAGATTGTAGGGCGGCACTAGATTGCTGAGGTTCAAATTGAATGCATTTTCAGCATGTGACCGGAATGGAGCTGCTGAGTATTTCCTTTTCCTTGAGGGCCTCAAGTTCTCCACTGCTGGTCCCTTTATTGACATACAACATTTGGGAAATAAGCAAATAAGAAAGACATCACTGAATATGCTATGTTGTGGTTTTATGTTTTGTTGTGCCCCAAATAGTTAGAGCAATCTTAGAATCTCTACTGTCTATCTCATTATTGTTTGCTCTACGGAAAGGTGGTTTGTGAGTCTAATTCTTTTATGTCCCTCTCACAAGACAGAAGGAGAACAGGCAGGAAGAGATAGAACCTGTGAGCTTGAGAAGGCTGAGGAACTCGCAAGCACTCTGCTCAGTGAGCAGGAGGATGGCTGACTGAATAGAGGGGTATCCTTGTGAGCCCCTGCCTCCCAAGGACTCGGGTAAGAGTCTCATCCCAAATGGCTTCATCTCAGGGAAGTCCCTGGCCCTTCTGCCGTACAAAGCTGGAAGCCTCTTAGTATGATTTGTGCCCTTGTGGAAGAATCACAGAAACTCTTTACTGAGCATCAGCTTCCTTGTTCCTCTCTTACTATTATTACATATAAATGTTTTCGCCCATTAAGAGAGGCTGTGGTGCCAGGAGCTGAAGTATGCTGTTCATCCCATGCCTGTGACAATATGGGCCGCTAGCACGTGTCAGTTACTCCGGAGGAGACAAGTCGTCCTCCAGAATGGCTTCAGCACGAGTCTCTCACCTCCAGTGTGGCTTGATAGCGTTTGTCTCCCATGAAACCGTGATGTGCGTGGATGTGTGTGTGAGAGACAGACAGACAGACAGACAGAAAGGGGGCATGGGGGTAGGGGAAGAGAGGAACTGAGAGAGACAGAAAGAAATTGAGAGGCTGAGAGAGACAGAATGGTTTGGGAGGCGTGATAGGACACTCACACCAGTAGTAAGAAGAATAGCTTTGCCTTTGGGGTTATAAAGTACTTTCACACAGGATCATATTTTATCCTCATATAAAATCTTTGGGGCAGGTCATGTGCCGGTCTTACGGCTCTACGGGGAAAAGGTCAGTGCTTTGGAGAAGGTGGAATGGGGCGGGGTAGATGACACCCATAACAGGGATGAGGAACATAGCTAAGATTACCAGGCCTCTGCTCACACAGAGGGGCTTCTTAGGGGTCCCCTGGGCCAGCATACCCTCGAAAAAGAGATTCTTTCTGCCTTTCGGCTTTTAGCAGTGCTAGTAAGTCAAAAAACAAAACAAAACAAAAACCTCATATTGCCTTGGCCCTAATTTTGCATGAAATTGGGCAGGGTCATGGAGCCTGGTAATAAAGAAGATGATACTGCTATTAATAATGAAGCCTTTAAGATGAAAGCCATCGGGGTAAGCCATCAGATTCCTTGTCTCCTACACCTAATGCTTGTAAAAAAATAGGGTTTATTATAACTATCTTATGGAGAAGGAACTTCAGGCATAGTAAGATAAAGCAAGATTACAAAATGACAGAGCTGGGGCGGGGGAGGGGGGGAGGAGGGGAAGGGGGCTCCACCCAGGTTCAAATTCAGACTCAGGCCTGACTGCAGAGCCCACACCACACCCTCCCCCGTGGATGGCAAAGCCTGGCTGTGCCTTCATCACTGGCACTGGACTCCGATGCTGATCATCAGAATGCTCTCTCACACTGTTTTCAGGAATCATCCCCGATCCCATCCTCTCCAACCACCCACACCCAATTAAACCTCAAGAACTATCTGTTCTTATCATCTACGAATTTTATTTTCATCTTCCACCCCCAATGCCACTGCATTCGTTCAGATCATCAACACTTCTCTTGTGATTTCTGCAGCAGCTCCCGAACGACTCTCTCTTCCCCAGTCTTGCTCGCTCCCCTCCAAACCGGTTCTCTGCACTGTGCCTGTAGTTTTCTTTATAAAGTGTGAACCTGGTCATGCCCATTGCCCACCTGCAGCTTTTCTGTCTTCAGCATCACCTAAATCCAGCA
This sequence comes from Phoca vitulina, assembly GCF_004348235.1. Taxonomy (NCBI): domain Eukaryota; kingdom Metazoa; phylum Chordata; class Mammalia; order Carnivora; family Phocidae; genus Phoca; species Phoca vitulina. The sequence goes on from NW_022589717.1 coordinate 17,329,518, forward strand.
CAGAGGCCCTCCACAAGTCGATCCTCATCTCTGCTTACTTACCCCTCTCCTGTCTTAGCTATCACCTCTCACCTTCTTCCCTTCCACCTGTCCACACCCCCTCCCAACACCAATCAACTCTAACCCTTTGGCTACACGTAATTATTTGTAGTTCTCAGGACATACGGTGTTTATTCTCTGTCACTCTGGGCCTTTGCATATATCCTCTTATCCAACTTCTTCACCTGACCAAATCTATTTGTCCTTCCCAATTCAGTTTAGACATTACCTACTCTACAGTCACTCTTGACAGCCCCTCCCCCCAGGCCCGATCCTGGAGGCCATCCACATGCTCCCATGGCATTCTCATACATATCATCCTATAACTGCTTTCCTGTTTCTTCGTGGGACTGTACTTACGAATGACCACTAAGGCGATCTCTCAAATGACTACACTGAATTTATGGAATTATCCCCCAAAGTACACGCTTGAAAATGTTGGCCTGCCTAGCATTTTCATGACAATTGAGTAAATGTCCAATTTATTTTGGTTCTTTTAAGATGCTGGAAATGGCTTGTGAACTTCCCCTCCTCAATATTTTTGAGGACTCTTAAGGATTCAGGGAATCTATGCGGAGAACAACCAGAGAGAGAGGAGACAATTGTGCAAAGGAAAACTGAAACTGAAACCCAGAGACTTCATGTGGCATTACCAAGGTCAGATGTTTTGACAAGGGTGTCAACTCAGAATTCTGGATATTTTCATAGCTGAATTTTGAATGTCCATACAAAGGCTTTAAGTGGTTTTCACTCACCAACCAGCTGCGTGAGTGAGCTTTCTTCACCATATTAGAGATACAACCATTTCCCAGGACTTGAAGATGAATTGGAATTTCAGTTTGCAGATGCTATAACCAATTTAGAGGCTCAAAGAGAACATTTTGGTCATTTTGATCTGCTCCAATCAAACCAGAAGATGATTCACTGTATCAATTTTCATACGGTTATTCTCTTCCCATTCTACCAGCAGATAATAAACTTATGAACACATGGATAAATTTGAAGAGTGACCCAGAATACTCATGTGTTAGATATTTTAATTATTAGAGTATGAACGCTGTGCAAAAACACTTCCAGAACTGTCTTCCAGATTTAAGCACCCTTAGAAAGGATTCTTTGAGGTTTATTTAGAGGTTCAATTTTCTAGACCATTCATTTTCCAACTCTAAAGGGACCTGGAGAACTGTTAAAAATGCAGATTTCTTAGTCCCATTACCACAGTTTCTGATTTAGTAGCTCAAGGTGGGACCCAGAGCGGGACACTGGTTGAGGCACAGGTATCTAAAGATATTTAATAAAAACCTTGATTCCTCTGAGGTAATTGGTCCAGGATCCCTAGTTTCTAGGAATTCTGATCTAGAATAAGAATTCTGTTGGTGTTCTGACATTCTGAAGTTGTTGGTGTGATTTTTTTTTTAAATATACATACACACACAAACCCAATGTCCATATAAAATGTTCCTGAGTTAACTAGTGATACTCTGGGACAGCTCACAAACAGGACTAAGCAACAACACTCTAGATTGTTTTAGTTCAAACCTCAGAGGACCCTGGATTCTGTAGAAACCTGCTGGATTTCTATAAGACTTTTCATGAAAATGTTTATTTTTTTACATTTTAGGTTTCTCTGAGCAAAGTAATATCCTAGACCATTTTCTCCCTCCACATTTATACTTCCCTTCACTTTCATTCAGATGAACGGAGGGCATGCTGTGTACCCATGTGCTGGGCGCTGAGGGGTGGACTCGGTCCTAAGAACAAAGACCACACCCGAAAGTAAACACATGTCAGACATGTATTGACAAAAGTTGAGTAGTTTTTTTTTAAGATCTATGTGAAGGGCAGAGCAACACAAAAGAAAAAGAGAAATCTTATCACAACTCCTGAAGTCTTCCTCGTCAGCCTTACATACTCCTAACATTATTTTAGAAAGAAAACAACTTCACAACATAATAAAAGTCATATGAAAAATACACACACACACACACACACACACACACACACACACACACACGCTATTTTCCTGAAAGCCAAGAGTTAAAAACCTCTCCTTGTGACCATCCCAGGGTGCAGCTTCTTTGGATCCGATCAGTGGGAAATGTTGGGTCTCTGGAGGGAATGTCAGCCATGGGCAGTTAGAAATCACCATTCTGAAATGCCCAGGCGGAAAAGGATCATCTTAAAAGGGGCATCCTAGTGGGTATCTGTAACCTCAGCCACAGAAGCCCCAGGGAATGCCGGGGCCCTGCTCAGCACCCCAGCTCAAGGGAACAGGGCCATTCAGAACATTCTGGGGGACTTTGAGGTTATTTTTAGAAATGACCATGATCTTTTTCCTTTCTCCTATGAGTCAGATTTAAAACTCTATTTCCAAGTAGTCTTAGGTGTACACAAGAGTCATCGTACCTCTCTTCAGTGTTTGAAACATGGATGCTCACCCAATTCCAGCTGTTGAGGTCCCAGAGTAAGGTACTTTTTAAAAGCATTTAAAATGTGTGTGTGTGGTTGGATTTTTATGTATGCTTTTATCCTTCAGTTATTCTCTTTTTAAAGCTTTTATTTATTTGAGAGAGAGTGAGAGAGAGAGAGAGAGAGAGAGCACGAATGGGGAGAGGTAGTGGGAGAGGGAGAAGCAGACTTCCTGCTGAGCAGGGAGCCTGATGCGGGGCTTAATCCCAGAACCCTGGGATCATGACCTGAGCCGAAGGCAGACGCTTAACCGACTGAGCCACCCAGGCGCCCCCTATCCTTTAGTTATTCTTAAACGTGTAATAAGCACCAACCGAACATACAGCAACATATTGAGAGTGGATCATAAAACATCAGTAGCAGTGGCAGACAGGCCCCTGGCATTTAGAAACGCTAAGTCCCAACCTCTCAAATCTCCATACTTCCAAATACAGAAATGTTCATACAGGCTCTTGGCTTTCTCTCAACTGAATGGGCAAATTATATTTTCATCACAAGTCACACGAATCCTGTGTACGTTTTATATCTGAAGTTACAATATTTTTCACAAGCTTCATACATGTAGTTCAAATTGGTGCTTCAACAATTATTAACTACTCATTAAAAACTGAGACTGTTATTTCTGCAAATGCCAAGGTTATACGATTTTCGAATCTCACATAGTTTTCAGTAGAAAGCTCTAAACTTTTTTTTAAGATTTTATTTATTTATTTGAGAGAGCGATAGCATGAGCGGTGGAGCGGGGGCGGGGGGCGGGGGGAGGTAAAGGGAGAGGGGGAAGCAGGCTCCCCGCTCAGCAGGGAGCCTGACGTGGGGCCTGATCCTGGGACTCCAGGATCATGACCTGAGCCAAAGGCAGATGCTTAACTGACTGAGCCACCCAGACGCCCTGAAAGCTCTAAACTTCTAAGTTTTTACCAGAGAATTTGATTCACTGCTTACTAAATGTTCAAGATATCCTTGAAGTCATTTAATATTCTAACTGGCTGAGAGCTTACCCTGTACCAGGCATTAAGCTAAGTGCTTTACATATATTACCTAGATGAATCCTCACAACAACTCTCTGATGGATGAGGAACGGGCTCAGAGAGGATAGTAATTTGTCCCAGGGCACACAGCAGAGCCTCTTCTCAGCTGCACTTGTTCTCACCTACTCTGCTATTCTGCATCCGATGACTCCTGTCCTGATTAAACATGAGCAAGCCTTGCTGAGAAATTCTGGGAGAGGGTTTTAGACACCCGTATCGTGACAGTCTAAGGAGGATGTGTTCATGTCTCCCAGTCAGATCTGCCTGATTCACAGAAAAGCGTTGTGCTCCTCTTCAAAGGAAGATGTTCCTCTGCAAATTTAGCATGTGTTTGAGAAGTGATGAGAGCTGTAGCCCTGAAAACTTCGGGAGGGAGCAAACGTGCGCATCCCAGTAGCAGCTTCCTTTCCTTGGTAGCGCTCTGTCAGAAAAGCTCCTCTGAGATCTGTGGTTGCCATCCGAATTCCACAATCTGAACCCCGAACGGCTCTGTCTTCTCATACACATAAAAACACGCACACGTATTACATTACGTTTATTTTTAAGGACAAGAAACAATTTTCTTAGGAACGTCTCTGCCATCTCTTACTAGGAGTCATGCATACGTTATGTATTCAAACACGCCTATATGTGTGACCTCGTATTATAATCTGAAATTCCTAATGGGATTTTATTTAGAGCTGTAAAGAAATGACTGTGAAGGAGGTTGGTGAGGAAGAAGAAAAGAACCATAGGGAGGAAGAGGGCAAATGAGAAGATCAGATCTTATCTGCATCATTCACAGCTGGAGACTTACACCAACAACACAGACCCAAGAACGGGCATGTCAGGACGAAGCACAGGAGGTTCTGATTTGTTTATTCTCTGGGAGGAGGAAGGCGGGAAGGAGAAATCCTTCAGGGAGGCTCAGTACTTTTCTCTCCCTTGGGTAAAAATCAAGAATATTTTTATTGCACTGTTTACTCAAAATGTCCCTTCTTTTCAACGAGAAATTCTCCTTTTAGTCTTTAGTCCCTTCCAGGAGACCAGTTTACTCAGTGGCGCTTAAGTCCTGCACCCAGCTTGGGGGACACAAATAGCCCGCAGCACCCAGACCCAACACTGCTTTCAAACACATTCCCAGCACGTGTTTATCTCCCTGTGGAAAACCAAAGTTTGAAATAAGATCTAGTCTATAAAAAGCCTCTTGCTTCCCTCAGAGGTCAGACATTGCTCTTTCTGGTGAGGTGTAGTTTGCATGAAGCACAGCGAAGAGCCACTTCCTGGAAGAGAATTCTCAACTTCTCCCACCCACACACTCCCCCCATCGCAGCCCGTGAGCGAAAGGACGTTATTCTTATTTCTAGACAGTGTCTGACTCCCAGACCTCCATTCCACAGCAGGCTTTTACTCCAAAGCTGAAAGCTAGGGGACCTGCCCTCATTTACCAGCAAGGAGATTACCATTATTTACATGTGTTTAGAGTAACTTTTGTTCAGGAACGGGAGACAAGGCAGAACTAGAGAATTCTTCTTCCCAGGATGAATCACCCGCGGGTGAAGATGTCCACATGCACGCGGGCACGCTCTCGCATTCAGGTAAACAGGTGTGATCTACCCGGCTCTGAAAAGGTTCAACCGGGCAGTGGCCCGCGCAGCACCGGGCACTCGATCCACGAACAGCTGAGCTCGGAAGGCTGGCGGTGGGGTTTTTATCTGTGCGGAGAAGCTGCTCGGCTTCATCCCACCAGCTGAAATTCATTTTTCAAAAGAAATTAGACCAAGGTACTGTTGTTATAGCAACAGTCAGAGTCACTTACAGCCTCTTCCCTACAACCTCACTCTGACTTCTGTGGGCAGCAATTTCAATTATGTACAGGGAGTGACCAAGGCCGAGCCCGGGTGGACCTTTTCTTAGCCCTTTAAGGGGTAGAAGTGTAAATCCTCTAGGTCTAATCTGAAGCCCAAAGACAAGACTTGACCATGTTCCACAGAGTTCTCCCGGTCCTGAAAGTCAATGAACGGTAAAGATCAGAGGAAAAAACCTTTAGTCCCTACGTTTTCATCTCTTGGGTAGGAACTGGACATGTAACCACCAAATTTCCTGGGGTTAACCAAGTACCGGCCATTTCAGAATGGGGACTTCCAGTGAGGATGGCAATGTTGGCAATCACCATCAGATCCTCAAGTGTTTTTATTACTTTGGTCCCCTGGGATTTTACTCTATTCTTGGGGATGTGGATTTCCCAATATTTCTAATCACCCACTCCAACCCCTGAAAATGACAATCAACTCCAAAATGCCCCTTTCTTGATGAAAATGTACATTACTGAACCTCTATGGCAAATAACTCTCCAAAGGAGTCAGCAATGTATTAGTCTACATTCACCCCAGGAATACCCCAAGTGGCAAACATCCATGAAGCCAGTGCTCCTGACTAATGTTACAATCTGGATTGTGCCCTCCCCAAACTCATATGTTGGAGCTCTAACCCCAGTACACTTCAGAATGTGACTGTATCTGGAGATAGGGTCTTTAAAGAGGTAATTAAGTTAGGGGCACCTGGGTGGCTCAGTCGGTTGAGTGTCTGCCTCTTGATTCGGCTCAGGTCATGATCTCACAATCTTGGGATCGTGAGATGGAGCCCTGCATCAGGTTCCATGCTCAGCAGGGAGTCTGCTTGAGAATTCTCTCCCTCCTCCCCTTTGCCCCACCTCTCTAAAATAAATAAATAAATCTTTGTAAAAACGGGGGTAATTAGGTTAAAATGAGCTCATTAGGGTGGTCCCTAACCCAATCTGACTTGTGTCCTTATAGGAAGAAGAAATTAGGACAAAGATACACACAGAGGGAAGACCATGTGAAGCCACATGAAAAAGACAGCCATCTACAAGCCAAGGAGAGAGGCCTTAGGGAAACCAACCCTGCGAATAGCTTGATCTTGGGACTTCCAGCTTCCAGACCTGGTGTCTCAGCCGCCCAGTGTGTGTGCTACTTTATTATGGCAGCCCTAACAAGCTAATACAACAAATAATCTGGTTTAAACCTATCTCTGTCCTCTCCGCGTCTTTCGTAGGTTAGGCACTCCATAAGTATTCTATCTTGCACAAATTTGTTCATGCTTTGATTCAACTGATGGAGCACCTACTGTGTGTCAGGCTCTAGGACCCACTAGTGAACAAGATTCAAGAGCTTCCAGAGTGGAAGGGAAAGAAAAGCAGAGGGGGGGAAGGACAAGGTCGTTTGCAGTGAGCACCAGGGTTATGGAAGCCCAAAGGAGGGGGGGCACCCTTCAGTCCTAGAGGGACTGAAATGGAAACTGAGACTTTGGACTCACCGTGTGGTAAGAAGCTGGAGAAGAAAGAAGGTGTGGCTTCTAAGTGAAACCTCAAATAGTTGTGTCTGGCTTGAGCCAGGGTACAAGGGGAAGAGGCTGGGGAAGTAAGAGCCAAACAGATCAGGAAGGGCTTGTCTGCCATATTATGAAGTCTGGACTTTAGCCAGAAGGCTTTGGGAGACACTGGAATAAAAAGAGTCACTTGTAATGCGAACTTCAGGTTTCATGGTGATAGAAGTTGGTTGCAAAAGGTAAAATATTTGAAGTGATTTGTTTGCTAGGCCTGCCATAACAGAATACCACAGACTGGGTGTCTTGACTAATTTTCTCACACTTCTAGAGCCTGGGAGTTCAAAATCAAGGTATGTTGACAGGTCTGGTTTCTGCTGAGGCCTTTCTTCTTGGCTGGCAGATGGCCACCGTATCACTGTGTCCTCACATGGCCTTTCCTCTGTGCATGTGCAGCTCTGGGGTCTCTTTGTATGTCCAAATTTTCTCTTCGTATAGACACACCAGTCATGTTGGACTAAAGCCCACCCTGATGGCCTCATTTTAACTTCATCACCTCTTAAAATAAGGCCCAATTCCCAAAGACAGCCACATTCTGAGATACTGAGGGGGTTAGGATTTCAACATGTGAATTTTGGGGAAGGCACAATTCAGTATCCTTCCTGTAGAGTTGACCAAGCAAATGGCTAAAGCTATCCTTAACTTAGAAAATTAATACGACACAGATCTGGTCTTGAGGCAAGTAGTTCAACAATTGCTATTTGGTCCAGTGTTTAATAACATATTTTTTTAAAAAATGTTTTTCTCCCAATTTTAACCCCTAATTCAAAATACACTTCACATTTACCCCTTAACTACTGGCCAGCGAGTGTGGAAAGATGGCTCCAAGCAAAACCTCAATGCAGGCAGAAGAGACGTGCCATTATTTAGGAGATGCCGAATAAGGACCATTCCCTGAGGCTTAGTATAAATGTTACTTTACACGGATAATCCACCCCACTTCAGAGAGTCGCACAGAAGGAAAGCTGAGGCACAGAGAAACTAAGGCCACAGTGGAATTCAGAGGAAGAACAAAGAATGATAGTCAGGATTCCCTGCTGCAGCCCCGTGCCCCCTGCAATCAATTTCTTTGCCTGTAACAGGTTCAGAGTTTGTCAACTTTCTGTTCCAATTGTGGTGCGTTGTCAATGTTCTGTAACAGTGTGGAGTCAAAAGTATGTATTTCAATGGTTTTATCTTTCTTACCTAGCCATCCAGATATTATTTAAGCAGTTTCTATTATAATGCTACAGTTAGGTTTGCATAATATTTTCTGTAAGTGCCTACTTTTGCATGGTTATGAGCGCTCTAAAACTCCAGTGGGACAGAATTCTTTTCACCTTGGTCTCAGTTCTGACGCAAAATTTTTTGTAACAACAAATGATGACTTTAGGGATATTTTTGAAGTTACCTGACTGTAAAAAAAAAGGGGGGGGGAGTGGGAGATTTTTACTGCAATGAATATTTTGTTACCTTTTGTCCAGTTGAACACCACAAATCAAAAAGAGCTGAACATAAAGGCATCAAGGAAGGCAATGTAATAGATCTCACTGAAGACGGCCCACACTGCCAGATTTAAGTAAATGAGGTCTGCATTCACATGCTTATCAGTATTTAAAAATACCCTGAGTGTACACAACAGAAAATGTCAGGAACTTGAAAAGCAAAAATATGCATGTGGCTCTTTCCAGATCTCACTAAAGCACAGCAACTAAACAAACTTAATTATGTGATCGGGCCGCAGTTACTTAACCTTTCCGGACCTCTGTTTCCTCAATTATAAAATGAGAGGGCTGGCCTGCCCGATCTCCAAAGCTTGTTCCTGCTCTAACAGAGTCTCTATTTGGACTCTGGATTCAAATCAGTGACTCACTTTCAAAAATCACTCTGGAAGGCACTGTTAACTCAGATGGGCAGCTGAACTTTGGCAGGTAGTTACCAAGTAACCAAGAGCCTCATTTCAAGTCAGAGAGCAAGAATTCATTAAATTCTTCTGCACATGTTCCTTGGATTTAGGAAATTTGAAAAAAAAAATACACTTAAATCCAAATCACAATTATCTTCAAAACAAAACAAAAGTGTATAAATCACATGGTTCATTTAAAAGGATTCTTCATTTTTTGACGGTCAGCTTGGTGTCAGGTGCTGAGCTGAGTACAGAGAATGTGAAAGATGCACAAGACCCCTGGCTTTCAAAGAAATTCACAACCTGTTACCCATTTTCATTCTGCTCCTAAGTGTCTACCGGAAAAGGCTCCCATTATGTGTAACACTTGTCAAACATAGCCTACAGCCACATTCCTATTCTGGTGACCACGATTTGGTTAACTTTTGGAACAGTGTGTGGCTCTTCTTTACGTCTACCATGAAGATTCTGAATAAATGGTCTGAAATTACACCAAGAGCCTGAATGTGCCGGTTTGGGTCATGAGATACTCGACCGGGTTGTAAGTCGGAGCTCTCCACCTGTTCTGGGTATCCGCTACCACATGTATCACCTAGAAGTGGCAAATGGGGGTGGGCCTAATCTTAGGCTTCGAGTCAGGGGCCCTGGGTCCTAGAATCACATCTCTTATGACGAAGCTGTGTGTTCTGTGGAAGTCAGGTGAATATTTGTACCTCCATTTTTGCCTGGACAAAATAATCTCTACAATTCCTTCTAAATCGAGCAGCCAGGAATTTTCCTCTCTAGTTAATTGGGATATACTTGGAAGGTGAACCAACTGACATTTTAGGGTTACTCTTAACCTTGTGTTTTTTTTCTAAAATATGTAACTAATTCCTAAATTTGAGAGAATGAAAAAGTTTGTGTTGGTTGCTGTTTCTCCGCGTTATGTAGTAAAACCTGATGAATTCAATTGCTGATCATTTTGCCTTTAGCTGTAACTTGGTTAAGGGCCAACCTGATATGTATTCTTATGTACGAAAAAAGAGCTTACTATGTAAAGAATAGGTATAATAAAGATCATAAGGGGAACAGTAGGAATGCTTAACCTACTTAAGGTAGAAATGGGTCTCAAGGACTCAAGCACTCAAGAGACTCAAATTTAAATAAACAATTGATACATGCATTATGAACTCTTCTCATATATTAATTAAAGTAGTTCCCCAAGGATGTTTATTTACTAACAGTTTGATAGTCTAGTTTGAATTGCAGTTGTTCCTTTTTTTTTTTTTTAAAGATTTTATTTATTTATTTGACAGAGAGAGACACAGCTAGAGAGGGAACACAAGCAGGGGGAGTGGGAGAGGGAGAAGCAGGCCCCCCGCCGAGCAGGGAGCCTGATGCGGGGCTCGATCCCAGCACCCCAGGATCATGACCTGAGCCGAAGGCAGACGCTTAACGACTGAGCCACCCAGGTGCCCCACTTTTAAATATATACATGTAGTATATATTTACCATTACACTTCAGATTTTTCTCAATTCAGGCAGCTGTTTGCCCAAATTAGTTTAAATTATGGAGAGTCTATTGTGTTCATAAACTCTTCATCTAAATGGCAGAAATGACGACTATAAAATTTGTCTTAGGTTTGTTGGAACTCTGCAGCTTAACTTCTAGTCTGAGATTTGTAAAGAATGAACATGGAATGATTAATGGCCATTACTGATTTCTTACAGCTGTAACTTATCAGAATACGTATACTCTAATACTGTACCCATGGTAATTAACTCATTACTATGAAGTGTCACAGAAATGCATTATGCGAAGTATGCGTTGAATCACATTTAGCAATTTCTTTTTATGTTTAAATCCAGAAGCTTAGTGTTCTCTAATAGTGGGAGCTTTGCATGGGAGTTGGGGGCTTTACAAGAGAGTTGGGGCTTAACATGGGAGTCATGCCCAGGAGCTGGTGTTCCTTGGCAGGAGTATAACAAGCTTTGTGACTTTGGCCACTCTTTTACACTTTTCTGCACCTCAGTTCCTAATTTGAAAATGGGCATATTCATGTGTGACCCCTACTATACCTCATGGAAAGGATTAAGCAGATTAAGTCTATAAAACAGTTGGTCACCAGAAGGAAAGGCATTAAGGAAATTGCTCAGCATACTGTAGTGGTGACTCCTCTAACTGCATGAATATTTAATGAACAGGTACACATAATACTTGACATTTCTATGGAGCTTTTCATGCAAGCATCTTAACATCACTTAAAGAAATGCATGGCAACAATTATCAGACATCTGGGAAGCATCAGCTCATTGGACAGAGAGGGTAGAGACACAGGAGCTTTGTTTTTAACATCACAGTGTTCAAGACTAGGGTTATATTCAAATACAGTTATCCCACAAATCTGAAGATATGACCTTAGAAATAGAGCAATGTTCATTTGAGAGCCATCCGGCCATACACAGGAGGTAACCTAAACAACACAGGTGCAAAACCTCCCTAAGAAGTAAGCACATAGTTGGAGATGGGCCCAGATGGGCCCTGTTAACTGGATGAGAGAAGTCAGCAAAGAGAAAAAGAAATAGTATTAGTGAGAGATCAAAATAAAACGTCATCAGGAAATTAGGACCCCCCCCAAAAAAAGAATTTGTGGTTAGATTTGTAATGTCAGTTGCAGTTTGAAATGAGAACTAAGAGACCATTAGATTAGTATCCAGAGTAATTCACTGGGAATCTAAGAGAGGGTTCTGCTAGGATATCCTACAGCATTAATATCATCTGGAACTTGCTGAAATGCAAATTCTTGGCCAGTTCCCCAGATTTCCTGAATCAGAAACTCTGATCGTGGAGCCTGAACTCTGTTTTTTAACAAGCCCTCAAAGTGATTCTCATGAGTTTGAGAATCACTGTTCAAGAGTAGTGCTGCCTGTCCAACAGAATTTATCAAGATGATGGAGATATTCTGTATCTATGCTATCTGATATGTTAGCATCTAGCTGCATGTGGCTGTTGAGTACTTGAAATGTGCCTAGCACTACTGAGGAACTGACTTTTAAATTTCATTAATTTTAATTAAGTTTAAGATAGCTACATTCAGTGAGTGGCTATTCCATTGGATAGCAAAGTTCTAGAATGACGCTGTAAATGAATGCCAGGTTTTTGATCAGTAAGAAAAGCAAATGGTGAGGAATGGAGATGCTGAGTGTGACTTTTGTGTAAGAAATCTTGTTTGGAAACGCAAGAGGAAAAAAAAAGGCATCATGGCTGGTATGTCAGGAGGTGAAGTAAAGGTTTTTTTTTTTCAGGAAAAGGAAGTCTTGAGTGTGTTTGAAATGTGAAGAGAAATCAGAGAGCCAGAGAGGTTGGCCCTAAGGAAACAGGGACAAATGAAAAATTGTGATGGAGAGGTCTAACTGTAGTAAAATATCCATAACATAAAATTTACTATCTTAACCGTAAAGTGTACAATTTAGTGTTATTAAGTACATCCACTCTGTTGTGTATCCGTCTCCACCACCCATCTCCAAAACCCTTTTCATCTTGCAAAATTGAAACTCTATGCCCATTAAACAATAACTTTCTATTCCCTCCTTCCCTCAGGCCCTGGAAACCAGCATTCTGCTGCTATAAATTTAAAGATTTTATTTATTTATTTTTATTTGAGAGAGAGAGAGTGCATGCACATGGTGGGGAGGGGCAGAGGAGAGAGAGAGAGAGAGAATCCCAAGTAGACTCCCCACTGAGCACGGAGCCCAACACGGGGCTCAATCTCATGACCCCGAGATCATGACCCAAGCTGAAACCAAGACTCAGGTGCTTAACTGATTGAGCCACCCAGGTGCCCCTCTGCCTCTATGAATTGAACTACTCTAGATAACTCATGTAAGTGGAATCATACAGTATTTGTCTTTTTGTGACTGGAATATTTCATTTAGTAAAATATCCCTACAGTTTATCCATGTTGTAGCATGTATCAGAATTTCCTCTTTTTAAGGCTGCATACTGTTCCATTATATGCATAGATCACTCATCCATCTATGGCATTTCGGTTGCTTCCACCTTTTGTCGATTGTGAATAGACTGTGCTGCTATGAACATGGCTTTACAAATACCTCGAGGCCTTGCTTTCAATTCCTTTAGGTATATATCCAGAAGTGGAATTGCGGGATCATGTGGTAGTTCTAGTTTTAATTTTTTGCAGAACCTCCACAGTATTTCCCATGGTGGCTGAACTACTTTACATTCCTACCGAGATATTTGTTTTTGAGACAATGAAGAATGGAACATCAGAGCCATCAAGAGAATGATTTAAAGACAATGTGGGGAACAGGGATGTTGAAATGCAACTGTGTGTGTGTGGTGGTGGGGGGCAGACAAGGCAGCTTAGTTCTGAAAGTTTCAATTTTCTCACTTATGTTGATGCAAGGATCTCACCTCCAAGAAAGGACACTGCTGAGGAAGAAAAACCCAGGGCTTGAGGAGAAAGCAAATGAAGGTTTTGTAGAATTAGTCCATTATAAAAGAAGAACAGGGAAGCTCTTTGAGGGCTCTGAAGCAGAGGTATATACATATAGTGTAGAAGTATGTTATGGGATTGAATTGTGTTTCCCCCCCCAAAAAAGATATGTTGAAGTCCTAACCCCAGTACCTCAGAAAGTGACTTCATCTGGAAACAGAGTCACCATAGGTGTAATTGGTTAAGATGAAATCATACTGGAGTAGAGTAGGCTCCTGATTCAACATGAACGTGATCGTTCTTGTAAGAATACGGCCATGTGAAGACATGGAGACACACAGAGAGAACTCCATGTGATGGCAGAAGCAGAAATTGGAGTTACGTAGCTATAAGCCAAGGAATGCTAAAGAATGCTGGCAAACCCTGAGAAGCTAGAAAGAGGCAATGAAGGATCCACGCAGAGTCCGAGGGAGCATAGCTCTGCTGACACCTTGATTTCAGACCTCCAGCCTCCAGGACTGTGAGACAATAAATTTCTGTTGTTTTAAGCCGCCTCGTTGGTAGAACCATGCGATGGCGGCCCTAGGAACTGATACAGCTGCAGAGTAAGAATCTGTAATAGGCCAAGGTCATCCCATGCCAAGACCAAAATGAGTACTTCCAAATTACTGTGCCTCCCGCCTATGAGCAATATGCTTTCTGACACACTGTGATAATATAGGTGATAAGTCAATGTAATATATATTTTGAATCACAGTCCTTACTTAAAGATTCTCTTTCTTTCTGTCTGTCTTCACAGGAACAAATGGAGCACGCATATAAACACACTAAATTGTATGCTTCTAAGAACCAAGATGGGAAGGAAATCTCCATATCTCAGGGCGGAAGAGCTGTCATTACTTGGAAGGCCTTCTGGATTTTATTTCACCTGCATTTGGCCTCTAATTTTTTTTTTTTTTCCTGGGTTATAAGTCTGGGTACAGTTCTTGCTTTACTCATAAAAATCAAAGACTTCTCTAATTTTTTAAATTTCTACATTTGTCTGCTTTCGCTGACTCTGGCTTTTATTGTAGGTGCTAATTCATGATTTGGGGAAGATAGTATTACAGTTATTTTCCTGCTTTTCCACTTGAGTTTTAGGGAAACAGTCAGCATTGAGGTGATGAATGCCAACTCAGATTAAGCTACTGAAGAAGAAGCTGCCTGGTTACGAACTCCGGGGTGGGTCTCCCCCAGAGGTGGATGGGTAATGGCTGTGGGAGCGGGGGGGCCAGGTGGGGTCAGCACCGTCACTGGCTGCAGAGCAGGCTAAGGGTTGAAATCCTTCACAGTGTCTCGACAGAAGAGTCTGGTTGGTCTACAGTGGAAGGGAGCTCAGCTATTGCAGACGTGGAAACAGCGTGTATTATTTGGTTAAGCAGAATAACCTTGAGCATCTGCCAAGTCAAAACACAAGTTGTAAAAACAAAATCTCTCCCTTGCTGCCTACTTGCTCTTCTCCCTTTAAAACACAGCTCTTACTTTTGTTAAAATTCACCTACATCCTAGTAAAAATGGAAGAAAAGAGCCATAAGCTGTGGTTGTAACAACAAAAAATCCAGAGATAACTATATTTTAATACTTCTCTACAAGAAACATATCCAGTTCACAGACTCCTTCCCACCCTCCCTTCCACAGCCCCTCGAATTAAAAAAAAAAAAAAATTTTTTTTTTTTTAAACTTTGGCTTTTCATGAAAGGCATACAGCAAAAGTATCATTGTTCCAAAATTCCAAAGCAATTTCACAATCATAATGAAATGATGGAGGAAATGGTTTTGTTGAGGTCTTGAAAACAATCACCCCATGTTGCTGTGTGGTAGATCTTTATAAATGATAAAGGGATTTGCAAAAATTAGTTCATTCATTCAACACACACTCACTGAGCATCATTTATGTACCGGGCCCTACGTGCAAAGCTGGGGAAGCAGAGATGAATAAGACACAGTCTGCCTGGGAGAGCTCACAACAGAGGGAGACAGCTATTATTATTATTCATTATATGTGGCTAGGCTTCCCATGCCCTACTCCTACCTCCAGCCCTAGGAACCTCGATTTTAATTCACAAAGAACCATATTGTGGGGAGAAAAAAAAAAAAAAAAGAGAAAATGACCACAGTAAATCCTGTAAAGGTGGCAGGTCTCTCCAGAAATATAGCTACACTGTGAGCTTAGACCTCCTTTAAACTAAGGGCAGGGGAAGAAAAGAACACAGCAAAATGCATATGCAAACTACCAAACCAAACCACAACAAACATCTGGAAGTAAATTAGAGAAATTCAAAACTAACTGGGAAAGAAAATTATTTATAGTATAAAAATTAGTTAAAAAGGAAAATGAAACACATTGGAATAGGGTCAAAAGCATCTTTCTCTCCTTGTCCTTTTCAGAATTGCCCCAGAGTATCATACGAGGAAAGACATTACCCTCAGCTCTATTGGAGACTTTGAGCTTCGTAGACAAAGGGATCCATGTCTAGAATTGATAACCCAATTTCTACATATTTGGGGTTGAACTCAGATGAACCAACTCGAATATTGAAACTCAGGTTTCCTGATGTGATTTTATGCCTGCTTCAAATCAGTGGCTGAGGAGAAAAGTATATACACAATAAATCTAAAATTATTCAATTACCTTAAGTCAATCGGGAGGTTTATATTTACTGAGAACAGGCATTTGACTCTCATATTACAAAGACATGCAAATGACTCCCAAGTTGCAAAATCATTCTGGATAGCTTATTACTCCATTCTCAGATGTTGGAGGAGCAAGGGGAGGCTTGAGAGTTTGATCAGGAAAATACTACGCTTGTCATTTGGCAAAAACAGCATGCTAACTCAGCCTCTGGAATTACCAGCTGTATGAGTGTCAACTCACAGGAAGGGAAAAACATCCAGCCCCTCTTTGGAAACAGATTCATGCTGCAAAATTATCCAAGTTAATTTCCTTCTGTTAATTAAGCCAGTATCCTTATTAGCAAAGGGAGATGACCAAGTCTAGTCTATATCCAATGACTCACAGAATGATGAGGTTAGCTGGCCCCATCTCTGTGTTAAAACTTAACTTGCAGATAGAGTGTCATAGAATCTGTGTAAGTAGTACTAGCCCTACCCAGTACTTAGTTCTGCTTTTACCACTGTTGAACAAAGGATCTCTCAGAAACTACCACCACACGTTCTGCTAACCACTAAATTCCCACACGGCTTCATCTCAGAGATCTCTCTGTGTGTGAGCCCAAGGTCCCATAACATCCGGTGCCCCTCGTGAGGCTGGAGACCAACCAAGCAGCATTGAGGGGTAGTCATCTGAACCCCCCTGTGACAAGGTACCTCACATGGAGGATAGGTTCATGGTGGACACACTCTGACTTCCTCCTTATTGTAAGCAGAATTTTGGTGGTGATGACGGGTGGGAATGGGGACAGGAATTCCTCTAGAATCGCTCTGGGATCCAGGTCCAAACCAAGGTAAGTCTGAAAGTAATGCTGAACCAAATCACTGACTGTTACCCAGGCCGGCCCCAACAACTGAGGCTCTCCTCGAGGTTATCAGCAAACAGCAACCATTCGTTGGGCATCCATTACATGCCAGGCAAATCCAAGATCCTTCCCTTAATTCCCACATCAACCCTGCAAGGTAATACACATCATTATACAAATGAGGAAACCAGGGCTCAGGGAGATTTAAATAAATTGCCCAAGGTCACACAGCTAGAGTGAGGGAGCTGAGATTTGAATTCCAGAGCCTGTGCTTTTCCGTTCCACACCTCTCCACTTGTGAATGCAATGTGTTTCTCATTTCCAAACTACTCTGAAGTGAGAGTGGCTCCGAAGTGAGATAGGAAGAGGGAAGGCCTCCTCAGAACTCTCTCCCCTCAGCGGTGGGCTGACACATAAGGAAGTATTATCTGAAAATGGACTTCCTATAAGGACTACAGCTCTTTCGGTGATGGGGGTAGTGACTAATCACATTGCCAGCCACTTCCCAGGGACATCACTCCAATGGCACCAACGTGAGCACATACTTCCCAGGAAACCAAACCTAGCCTGCACAAAACCATTGGGAATAGTCTGCTCTAGGTAAACACGGCCTCAGCTCCTAAAAGGACAGAGGGCCACCAACCATGGTTCATCGCTGGAGCTACACAAACTCATAGTATGCCAGCACTGCCTTTATCCGGGTCCTCCTAATTCTGTTTTGCTCTTAATTCATTTTTCTTTGTTAATACCTTTCACTTTAATTTCGCTTTCCTCATACGACTGGGCTAATACTGCCTAGTTCAGAAGATGAATATAAGGACTAAGCAAGGTAACATAAGCAATGTATTCAACAGCACCACTTACAGTCTTTGCAACTTTCCTCGCCCATTAGTAATTCCACAGTAACATGGTAACCTGTACGGGTTTTCAAGTGGGTGTTCTCCAGCCCCCTAGATAATATTGTCATCCAATACAGAAGCAACGCAAACATACAATTTTAGATGACAGAACCAGGCTTCCACAATGTGGACACTGCTGTCTTTTTAAACTTGGGAATTACATAAAAATGGATTTTAGAATCTCTGAGAACCCCCAAAAGTTGTGTGCAGAATTTTGTGCGTATGTGTCTTTTTTTCAGAAGAGAGGGCCTAAAGCTTTGATCACATTCTCAGTGTGGTCCATGATCCTCCAAAAACCTAAGAACCACTCTCCTCACAAGTTAGCCGTAACAAATAAGATTGGGTGGAACCTGTCTTACAAGCAGCTTTGATTTCCCTGAAGCTCAAAGCCATGTGCTCTTGCAATTCTAGATTGTATTAATGAACGTATGTTCTAGAGATCTGGGAAGACGTATGTTTGTTCTATCCTGATGGCACCTGGCAGGCTGGGCTTGACTCTGGAGTCCTTATTTTCTTCAGGCAGTAGGACAGCAAGAGGGCATGACTGGGGCAGAGGAGGCCCCAGAAACCCTGTCACGTGAGAAGCAGGGGAAGGAGCAGACGCTATCTCGCTGGAGAAAATGAGAGCAGCGCAGTGGGAACACCACAGCTCCTCTTAAGTTGCCAACTGCTGCACCAGAAAAGGATTAGATTTAATCTAGGGAGCTCCAGAATAAGGAACCAAGATCAAGGGCTGGAAGTTACGGGGAGAGAGAATTCAGCCTCTATATGAGGAGGAACTTTTAAAAACGATTAGAGAGATTCAAAATAGAAAGGGCTACCTTGTGAGGCTAATGAGCTTCCTGTCCCTTGTGTCTTCATACCAAGGCTGCATGTTCATCTGTCAGGAATTTGTAAAGGGGATTCTTTATTGGGTGGAAGGTAGGAGACAATGACCTCTACGATTCCTTCTAATTCCATGATCTGATCTATTAAGATTTTATATCTCCTATTAAAATTTATAGTCAAAGATCCAAACACATGTTCCCGTGCTTCATATAATAGATACTTGCGGCAAATGACTTTATAAAGGGAATAACCATTCTTTTTTTTCCACTTTTGATTTTTATGTATTTGTTTTCTCAAAATGGGGTGTGCCTGTGTATGAAATGCCGTATCTGCATTTCCAGCCCGTACTCCTCCTTTCTGAGTCCCCACTGCCCCCACCAGAATTCATGGCACTGTCATCTCTCCCTGGGCACCTGCACTATGCTCCTACCTGTTAATTTATTTGTTTTTACATAATCTCTAAACCCAACATGGGGCTCCAACTCACAACCCCGAGATCAAGAGTTTCACGCTCCTCTATCTTGAGCCAGCCAAGCATCCCCTACCCTCCTGTTAAACCTTGTTTCCCATCCCAGCCTATTCTCCATGAGCAACTAGAGTAATCATTTAAAAACATTAATCCGGCTAGGTCTTTCTCTTAAACTCGAAACCGTGCCATACAGGGTGCTGGATGACCTGGTGTCTCCGAGCCCGTTTCATGCCCCCCTCTCGTGACACGCTCAACACGCCAGCCCCCTCTGCTCCTCCTCTCCCCAAAACGCCAGCCCCCCTTGCTCTTCCCTCCCCTGCAGTTGCAGCCTCTGGGCCTCTTCTCCCAGTTCCCCTCCATCCCTCATGATTCAGCTCAACTATGTCCTCAGGAAGGCTGTTCCTGGCCACCATGTCTCAGCCACACCTCCCCACTTACACCCTGTTACATCACTCTGTTTCATTTTCTTCATACCGCTTATTACAACTGATAATCATCTGGCCTCTTATTTTTGTTTTTTTTTTTTTTTTTTTTTTTTTTTTAAAGATTTTATTTATTTATTTGAGAGAGAGAGAGAACACAAGAGGGGGGAGCGGGAGAGGGAGAAGCAGACTCCCTGCCGAGCAGGGAGCCCGATGCGGGACTCGATCCCGGGACTCCAGGATCATGACCTGAGCCGAAGGCAGTCGCTTAACCAACTGAGCCACCCAGGCGCCCCTGGCCTCTTATTTTTGATTTGGTATTGGCTTCTTCCCTGCTTTGAGTATCAGTCCATTGAAGGTATGGACCTGGTCTGTGTTGTTCACTAACCTTCTGCATCCAGAGTCTAGCATAGGGACTAGCTCATGGCCGGTGGTCAGTAAGTATTTCTGGAACGAAAGAATAAATGAGTGTGTGATTGCATGAACAATTCTGTCCAGTACTGATGGTCAGGTCGGGGGCGGTACGTGACCGTGTTCTTCCTAGCATGTAAGCATGACTGTGTTTGCTTGATGCCTCATCCTCTTACCTAGGACAGGGCTGTGTACGCAGCAGGCCCTCAAGAGAATTTTGGATTGACTCCCACGAAGCTCACAAACGTCATTTAAAGCCAAAGATTAGAGAAAACAATCTTTTTCACTGAAGATAAAAAGATATTACCCAAGCCTCAGAACGTCCTTACACACACTGTGTGGTAAAATCCTAGAGAGGAATAGCATAGCTCCCTAAATCTGGGATACTGTGTCTCCCCCCACCCCCCCACCCCCGCCCCCGAAGGCTTTTAGAAAAAAAATATTCTGGCAGTGAGGAACAAGAGATGCTGGAATGGGTTACTGAGGAGGTGGTAGAATCTCCTTTTCTGGAGCTCTTTAAAAATAGAACAGCCATCTGGGATGATTTAGATATGGTCTTCATTGAAGAAGGGGGATGGAAGAGGGAATGAAAGATCTAAGTCCCATCTCGTCCTTGATTTTCTGATATTTCACTTTAAAGTTGGATTCATAGCAAAAGCCTGAAAGGAGCAAGGAATTCACTTTTTCTTTCAGCTGAAAGTTAAATCCTATTTTACTTTGAACTATAATTCTGCTGTATCACTCTCTTCTCAAATGGGCAATTTGGATGTCATACTTTTTTTGTTATGGAGAAAGTTTGGATGAAACTTAACTTCCACGTTCTCTTTCCTAGAAAGGAAAGCACAGGGATTTAAGATGGGAGAGGTTCGCTGTCAGGAAATGACAGGCTGAAAAGTACAAGTCAGCATGGGTCCTGCCCATGCCGCTGCAGAGAATGGAGGGGCAGGAAGCGGCACATGGAAACACATCCCACAACAGGAACCTGCTGTGGTCACACGCAAAAGTCAGCTCTAGAAGGCTAGTCCGCGGTTCCTAACAATTGATTCTTCATTTTTTTGTTTTGTTAAAATGGGATCAAGCTTGGGAAAGTCATGTAAACAGCATAAAGTATATTTTTCCGACTATAGTCGGCTCTGAAATTATAGCAATTGAACTGTCTCCCGGCTTTGTTCTTATGACTCTTGCTTGATTTGTCAAAGCTGCATAGTCAAAAGAATAATAGATTTTAATACACAGAAGTCTGAATTTTACTATTTTTTCTATAGAGGCCACATTGTAAAAAGCCTTGTTAAATTTGTTTCTCAGCAGTATTTGTATGCCATAACTGTTTTTCTAACCTAAATAAACTTGGTTGTGATTATCAAATACATTTATTTTTAAATGTTCATTACAAGCACTGTTGTGCATAACAAAGTAATGACCAATATGGCTCGACTTTGGCTTTGCTTTGTTTTGTTTTGAAAGGGAACACAACCAGATTAATGACGGCATTAACTTTTTTTTTTTTTTGGCTTTTCTGTAAGTTAATGAATAATCCATATTTCTATGGAATATTTTGTTAAGTCAGAACACAGCATGACCATAAAGGTCTTCACAAACCATACCTGAAAACTGTCCCTGCCACTTTATAGGACATGCTCCTTCATTTACTCCTTGCTCTCGGGACGTTGGTTGAGTGTCCACATGGGTGAGATCTCTGTGGATCTGTGTGTGTGCATCTGTGTCCACTTATGCTAGAAACGGAACTTGAATGCCAGACACTCACAGCAAGAGAATTCTAAGGTAGAAAGAAAAACTCCTAAAACAAAAAGAAGGAAATGGGGTATTCTCAAAGAACTTTGACATGAATCACTTTAAGGTGCCTCCGTAATACAAAATCCACACACTGTTGTGCTTTGGTACATCCTGTTACGAAACTGTTTGCTAAAGTGGTCACCACCCACCTTTCATTAACGGATGGAGGGCACATATTTGTTCAGGGCAGAGAGAAACATCTGATCCTTTAATGGAGCAGGATTAAGGGTCTGCAGAGAAGTTGTAACTTCTACAGAACATTGGTTCCAACTTTTCCTCCCCTGAGGCCAAACTCTCAGGACTGGAGTCCCTGGGATTACTGCCTGGGATGAGTGAGGTGGGGAGACCAGGCTGGGGCCTGGGTTATGGAGCTGTGGCAGAGGAGAATTTCATCTCTGGGGTAAAAAGCCTGGATGAGTTTGGGCCCAGCCAGGTTTGATCTGACAAAAGCAAGGCCTGTGAACATGACCTTCTTTCTATCTGCTTTATAGCCTTCCTTTTTCTCTAATCACCCCCCACCCCCTTCGCACAGGTGGGAACAGGTGAGTCAGTCCTCCCATATCTCCCTGGCTGAATCTCCTCACCCTATTCTTATTGCTCCTCATTTGTCCCCTCTCTCCTCTCCACTTTCTGCTGCCCTCCGTGGGCACGTGACACACTCTGTGGGAGGCCCGGGCCTGACTCTGGAGCCCCTCCTACACTGACCCTCACATCCAGGCTCCAGGATGGCTCAAACTTCAGCCCCACAATTTCCCTCTCCTGGCTCCTGGTCAACTCTCTCCCCCCTCCATTGCTTGCTGCCACGTTGGAAAGCTGGTCACTTTGTTATTTACAAACTACAGTTTTCAGTCTCACTTCACTCTCTACGCTGCTCACTATTGCTCCTTTGGGGTTTTCTCACAGCCTTCTCTCACGAATTCAACACCACCACTCCCTCAGTGTAAAACAAGCGTCTGGAGCTTGCTGGGGCTTGCAAAAAAAAAGGGGGGGGGGCTGCCGCTTTCCCAAAGCCCTTCCTCTGGCACTGCAAATGTTAACGCGGATCTGCAGGGAGATTGCAATTCTAACATAATGAGATATTAATGAGCTTTGCACATGTCCCTAGCCACAACAGTTCTCTCCCCC